>NC_045960.1:109323645-109498645 GCF_010909765.2 Amblyraja radiata | reverse complement strand
CCTTTGGAACACCGAGTCCGCGCCGACCAGCGACCCCCGCACACTAACACTATCCTACACACACTAGGGACAATTTTTATCATTATCATTATACCAAGCCAATTAACCTACAAACTTTGGAGCGTGGGAGGAAACCGGAGTTCCTGGAGAAAACCCACCCAGGTCACGGGGGGAACGTACAAACTCCGTACAGACAGCGCCCATAGTCAGGATCGAACCCGGGTCTCCGGTGCTATGAGGCAGCAACTCTAGCGCTGCGCCACCGTGCCACCCTAATAGGAATCTGAGGGGTGACTTTTTCAAACAAAGGGAGATGGGTGTATGGGACGAACTGCCAGAACAGGTATTCAAGAAGGAACTGCAGATGCTGGAAAATCGAAGGTACACAAAAATGCTGGAGAAACTCAGCGGGTGCAGCAGCATCTATGGAGCGAAGGAAATAGGTGACGTTTCGGGCCGAAACCCTTCTTCAGACTGAGGTAGATGAGGCAGGGACTATTGCAATGTTTAAAAAACATTTGGACAGGTACATGGATAGGACAGGTTTAGAAGGATATGGGCCAAACGCAGGCAGGTGGGACTAGTGTAGATGGGGCATGTTGGTCGGCGTGGGCAAGTTGGGCACAAAGGGCTTGTTTCCATGCTGTGTCTCAAAAGTAAACAAAATTGAACTTCTTCAAAAATAATTCAGAACTCTTTTTTTAAGAAAGGACAAGCAGACAGGTTGCATCTCCAGTGCTCACCAGCGTCTTATACAACTGCAACATCACCTCTCAACATCTATACTGGTCCAGGAGAAGTTGTTGGTGATGTTGACTCCGAGGAATTTGAATTTTTCCACCATCTCTACTTCGACGCCATCAATGCAAACTGGGGCATGTGAACCGCTTCACTTCCTGAAGCCCATCACTGTCTCCTTTGTCTTGCCGACATTGAGAGAGAGGTTGTTGTCTCTACACCAGGACACGAGGTTCTCGATCTCCTTCCTGTACTCCGTCTCATCATTAGTTGATGTCCGGCCCACAATGGTGGTGTCGTCAGCGAATTTGTAGATTGAATTAGACGTGTACACGGCTGCACAGTCGGGCACGGACATCGCTAACAAAAACATGCGGAGGTAACAATTTCTTGGCGGCCGCGCGCACGCACACGCGCACACACACGTGAGGCTTCGTGGACGGTAACATCGGGAGAGGACCTGGTTGGTGACTGACTCCGAACTCCAGCAACAGCAGCTTCATCTGCCCCGAATCGTGGAGCTTGAATCGGCCCGTTCACGGGGCCTTTCATCGCCCGGCGGGGACTTCGACATCGGGAGCCTCGATCGCCTCGACTCAGCAGTTTGATTTTAAGCCGCGCCGGGCGCTGAAAGGCCCCGCGAACGGGCCGATTCAGACCTTAGAAAGCGGTGGATATAGTCTGGATTACAAAACATGGGGGGGGGGGAATTGTCCCTCACCTCTCAAAGCGGGGGGGGGCGTGTCCCCCCGTCCCCCCCAGAACAATCGTGGGTGTACATGGAGTAAAGAAGGAGGTTGAGAACACATCCTAGTGGAGCACCAGTGTTGAGGATTATCGTAGAGGATGATTTGTACCCGATCCTCACTGACTGGGGTCTGTTGGTCAGGAAGTCGAGGATCCAGTTACAGAGATGAATGCTGGCACCAAGTCCTGCAAGTTTGGTGACCACAACTGAACACTCTAAATGCAGCCTCACCAACGTCTGATACAACTGCAACATGATCTTCCAGATGCTATACTTATTTGTCTGTTAAAGTTGCTCCCAACTTCAGCTGTTCAACCTCCCACCACCACGGATAACTGCAGTAACAGGACTGCAGAGCTTTGATCTGACTTGTTTGTTCCCCGATCACTTACTTTTCTACTGAATTAACTGCTAATAATATCTTTTATTGTCATTGCACGTCAGTGCAACAAGATTTATAGACATATTATAGACAATAGACAATAGACAATAGGTGCAGGAGTAGACCATTCGGCCCTTCGAGCCAGCACCGCCATTCAATGTGATCATGGCTGATCATTCAAGATTCAAGAGTTTATTGTCATGTGTCCCTGATAGGACAATGACATTCATTGCTTCAGCACAACAGAACATAGTAGGCATTGACTACAGAACAGATCAGTGTGTCCATATACCATTATATAAATATATACACATGAATAAATAAACTGATAAGTACAAATAACAGATAATGGGCTATTAATGGTCAGAGCTTTGTCCGAGCCAAGTTTAATAGCCTGATGGCTGTGGGGAAGTAGCTATTCCTGAACCTGGTCGTTGCAGTCTTCAGGCTCCTGTACCTTCTGCCTGAAGGTAGCAGGGAGATGAGTGTGTGGCCAGGATGGTGTGGGTCTTTGATGATACTGCCAGCCTTTTTGAGGCAGTGACTGCGATAGATCCCCTCGATGGAAGGGAGGTCAGAGCCGATGATGGACTGGGCAGTGTTTACTACTTTTTGTAGTCTTTTCCTCTCCAGGGCGCTCAAGTTGCCGAACCAAGCCACGATGCAACTGGTCAGCATGCTCTCTACGGTGAACCTGTAGAGGTTACATCCACAATCACTACCCCGTTCCTGCCTTCTTCCCATATCCCTTGACTCCGCTATCTTTAAGAATTCTAACTCTCTCTTGAAAGCATCCAGAGAATTTGGCCTCCACTGCCTTCTGAGGCAGAGAATGCCACAGATTCACAACTCTTGGTGTGAAAAAGGTTTTCCTAATCTCTGTTCTAAATGGCCTACTCCTATTCTTAAACTGTGGGGGCAAGGATATTTGTTAATGTTTGTAGCCATCTAGTGGCCCGTGATTTGAACTCAGGATCAAGAGTGTTTAATTGTCATGTACCAACAATGGAACAATTCAATGGGCCCATAAACTCAATAATATACAGGTATTGTCTAATAATCAAAATGCAATAAACGGCACAGCGGTAGAGTTGCTGCATCACAGCGCCAGTGACCCGGGTTTAATCCTGACTACGGGCGCTGTCTGTACAGAGTTTGTACCTTCTCCCTACGACCACTCTGCCTCAGAGGGTGGTGGAGGCAGGTTCTCTGGATGCTTTCAAGAGAGAGCTAGATAGGGCTCTTAAAAATAGCGGAGTCAGGGGATATGGGGAGGAGGCAGGAACGGGGTACTGATTGGGGATGATCAACCATGATCACATTGAATGATGGTACTGGCTCGAAGGGCCGAATGGCCTACTCCTGCACCTATTGTCTATTGTCACGTGGGTTTTCTCCGGGTGCTCCAGTTTCCTCCCATATTCCAAAGACGTACTGGTTTGTAGATTAATTAGCTTCTAAATTGCCCCTGTTGTGTAAGAGGCGAAGCTGGGATGACATAGAACTGGTGTACAGGGTAATCACTGGTCAGTACCGACTCGGTGGGCTGAAGGCTCGTCATCTGGTGGGGGATGGTGGGTGTTCAGAGAGGAATGGGGGCATGAGGATTGTTGTATGGGTGGGGAGTAGCTGGGGCCACCTGGTGTCTGAAGCAGGGTCTTGACCCTAAACACCACCCATTCGGGTCTGAAGAAGGGTCTCGGCCTGTAACGTCACCCATTCCTGCTCTCCAGAGATGCTGCCCGACTGAATGGTGGCCGAGTAGGAAAAGGGGAGATGCAACGAGACCTGGGTGTCATGGTACACCAGTCATTGAAAGTAGGCATGCAGGTGCAGCAGGCAGTGAAGAAAGCGAATGGTATGTTAGCATTCATAGCAAAAGGATTTGAGTATAGGAGCAGGGAGGTTCTACTGCAGTTGTACAGGGTCTTGGTGAGACCACACCTGGAGTATTGCGTACAGTTTTGGTCTCCTAATCTGAGGAAAGACATTCTTGCCATAGAGGGAATACAGAGGAAGGTTCACCAGACTGATTCCTGGGATGGCAGGACCTTCATATGAAGAAAGACTGGATAGTCTCGGCTTGTACTCGCTAGAATTTAGAAGGTTGAGGGGGGATCTTATAGAAACTTACAAAATTCTTATGGGGTTGGACAGGCTAGATGCAGGAAGATTGTTCCCGATGTTGGGGAAGTCCAGAACAAGGGGTCACAGTTTAAGGATAAGGGGGAAGTCTTTTAGGTCCGAGATGAGGAAAACATTTTTCACACAGAGAGTGGTGAATCTGTGGAACTCTCTGCCACAGAAGGTAGTTGAGGCCAGTTCATTGCAGACATTGGGCCGAATGGCCTCAGTCTGAAGAAGGGTTTCAACCCAAAACATTGCCTACTTCCTTCGCTCCATTGATGCTGCCTCACCCGCTGAGTTTCTCCAGCACTTTTGTCTACCTTCGATTTTCCAGCATCTGTAGTTCCTTCTTAATGGCCTGTTTACCTGCTGTATGACTCAATGTGAAATAAGTCAAATGTGAAATAAGGCCAGTTCATTGACTATATTTAAGAGGGAGTTAGATGTGGCCCTTGTGGCTAAAGGGATCAGGGGGTATGGAGAGAAGGCAGGTACAGGATACTGAGTTGGATGATCAGCCATGATCATATTGAATGGCGGTGCAGGCTCGAAGGGCCGAATGGCCTACTCCTGCACCTATTGTCTATGTTTCTATGTACGTGCAAATCCTACGAGGCTGGCTCTTTCTTCCACCCTCGCCTGTACCTGGCAAAACGCCAAAAAGGAAAACTTTCCGATCTTATTCTCCACCAAGTCAGAATTTGCATCGTTTAGTAGCAAGGATATTTGTCGATGTTTGCAGCCACCTAGTGGTGTTTTGCTATCAGCTGAGGGGATGGTTTGGGATTACATATTACATGCACTGTGAGAGAGGTTCTGCTTACATTTGTGAATTCCACAATGTTGGGCCTCTACGGGCAGCACGGTGGCGCAGCGGTAGAGTTGCTGCCTCACAGCGCCGGGGACCCGCTTTCACCGCACTTCCCAATGAAGGCGTTGGAGAGAGGGGTGGACCAGAGCAGGAGGAGAGATGGAGAATGGAGAGGGATACAGAGAGACAGAGAGACCGAGACCGAGACAGAGACAGAGACAGAGACAGAGACAGAGACAGAGACAGAGACAGAGACAGAGACAGAGACAGAGACAGAGAGACGGAGACGGAGACGGAGACGGAGACGGAGACGGAGACGGAGACGGAGACGGAGACGGAGACAGAGACAGAGACAGAGACAGAGACAGAGACAGAGACAGAGAGACAGAGACAGGGACAGGGACAGAGAGACAGAGACAGAGACAGAGACAGAGACAGAGACAGAGACAGAGACAGAGACAGAGACAGAGACAGAGACAGAGACAGAGACAGAGACAGAGACAGAGACAGAGACAGAGACAGAGACAGGGAGACAGGGACACAGGGACATAGACAGGGACAGGGACAGGGAGACAGGGACAGAGAGACGGGGACAGGGACAGGGACAGAGACAGAGACAGAGACAGAGACAGAGACAGAGACAGAGACAGAGACAGGGACAGGGACAGAGACAGGGACAGAGACAGGGAGACAGGGACAGAGACAGAGACAGAGACAGAGACAGAGACAGAGACAGAGACAGAGACAGGGAGACAGGGAGACAGAGACAGAGACAGAGACAGAGACAGAGACAGAGACAGGGAGACAGAGACAGAGACAGAGACAGAGACAGAGACAGAGACAGAGACAGAGACAGAGACAGAGACAGAGACAGAGACAGAGACAGGGAGACAGGGAGACAGGGACAGAGACAGAGACAGAGACAGAGACAGGGAGACAGAGACAGAGACAGAGACAGAGACAGGGACAGAGAGACAGAGACAGAGACAGAGACAGAGACAGAGACAGAGACAGAGACAGAGACAGAGACAGAGACAGAGACAGGGACAGGGACAGGGACAGAGACAGAGACAGAGACAGAGACAGAGACAGAGACAGAGACAGAGACAGAGACAGAGACAGAGACAGAGACAGAGACAGAGACAGAGACAGAGAAGGGGGAGATAGAGGATGAAAGGGCAAGAGACGGAGCCCGGTGAACTCTCCAAGGAAGAGAGGGAAGATGGGAGAGGGTTCGGAGCGAGTGGGTGGGGCAAAGGCAGAGAGAGGACGTTCAGAGAGATACGAGAGCGTTGGGGCGATGAAGAGAGAGTGAGAGGGGAGGGAGGGGGAAAGGTTGACAGAGACAGAGGTGCAGAGAGGGTGGGGTGGGGGGGGGGGGGGGTTGAGAGTAACAGTTCAGAGAGTGGACATCAGTAAGGATGGAGGGAGAGAGAAAGGAAGTAGGAAGATGTGCTGCATCATCCGCTGCTTTATTTAGGTTTAGGACAGTTCTGAGGCGGCAAAGTTTCTGTTCTCTGAGTGTCGTGAGTCTTTGGGTCGTTCATCCTCATAGGTGATGAAGGTAGACAATATTATTGCCCCTGCGCAAAGTCAGATCCATTCCAGGCAAGATGAACCGCGGTCATATTGATCACACTGGCTCCCTATGTTTTACATGGCTGTTGGCAAAACAGAGATAGAGACAGAGAAACAGAGATAGAGATCCAGCCTATTGTGCTTTATGGTAGTGAAGTATGGGGTCCGCTCAGTCACCATAGTTATAGTAAATGGGAAACACATACAACGGAGGCCCTGCATGCGGAATTTTGTCGGAACATCCTCCGTATCCAAAGGAAAACACCAACAAACGCATGTAGGGCGGAATTAAGTCGATACCCACTGATAATAAATATCCAGAGAAGAGCACTACATTTTTGGAATCACCTTAAATCTAGCCCCCCAGATACCCTCCAGTTTAAAGCCCTTCAAACACAAGAGGGGACCCCAGAAAAGAGTTCCCTGTGTCGGTTGGTACTGAGACTAACTACCCCTATTCAGTTAAAACCCTATCCAGTTAAATCCTGACCGGCCTCAGATCAATACTGATCCCCAATCACCAGTTAGAGTGAACCAAATTATCAAACAATGTAAAGAAACGTATTTGGAACATTGGGATAAAGAAACCAAAAGCCAAAGCAGATTAGAATGTTACCGCTCCCTAAAAAGAGATTATAAATTGGCAGACTATCTCTCAACTGTTAGAGACATAAAGCAGAGACAGACCCTCACCAAATACAGGTTAAGTGACCACTATTTGGCAGTTGAAAAAGGAAGACAGAAGAGATTCTGGCAACCAAGGGAAAACAGAATATGCGGCCACTGTTTGACAGATGAGGTTGAAACAGAGGTGGACTTCCTCCTAAAATGCAAACAATTTGCCAAAACAAGGAAAGCATACTTTGACAAGCTCAGTGTGGCAACCCCTGATTTTAAAGAACTAGATGATACATCAAAACTAAGAATAATCCTTGGCGAAGGAAATATGGCACATCTTGGTGCACAATACGTAACAGCATGCCATAACCTGAGAGACGGTGAATGACCAACATGCACATATGTACGCACACACTAATTGACATTAGCTAACACTAAGAAATTAATATTGAATTGCTAAACTTGCTATTGTGTTGTACTGCTCACAGCTACAAGAACGTGTAGCAATCAATAAAGGGCTATAGGCCTATTGTGAGTTTATGTACAGGGACATATCTATCCATGCACTGTAGACTTGTATTTATACTTATTCATTTTAAACATGTATGTCATGATTTATACTTTGGCAATATAACAATGTTTTTTTTTATCATGCCAATAAAGTTTTTTAATTGAAAATTGAAAAAATTGAGAGAGACAGAGAGAGGCAGATAGAGAGAGAGACAGATAGAGAGACAGAGAGAGAGAGAGACAGAGATAGGGAGAGAGACAGAGATAGGGAGAGAGACAGAGATAGAGAGAGAGAGACAGAGATAGAGAGAGAGAAAGAGAGAGAGACAGAGATAGAGATAGAGACAGATAGAGAGAGAGAGATAAATAGAGAGAGAGATAGATAGAGAGGGAGACAGATAGAGAGACAGAGAGAGACAGAGATAGAGAGAGAGACAGATAGAGAGAGAGACAGATAGAGAGACAGAGAGAGAGACAGAGATAGAGAGAGAGACAGAGAGAGAGAGAGCCAGAGATAGAGAGAGAGATAGAGATAGAGAGACAGAGAGAGAGACAGAGCGATAGAGAGAGAGACAGAGAGAGAGAGAGACAGAGATAGAGAGAGAGACAGAGATAGAGAGAGAGACAGATAGAGAGACAGAGAGAGAGAGAGAGAGACAGAGATAGAGAGAGAGACAGAGATAGAGAGAGATACAGAGATAGAGAGGCAGATAGAGAGAGAGACAGAGAGAGAGAGACAGAGACAGAGAGACAGAGAGAGAGAGAAACAAAGAGTGAGACAGAGAGAGAGAGAGACAGAGATAGAGAGAGAGACAGAGATAGAGAGACAGATAGAGAGAGAGAGAGAGAGACAGAGATAGAGAGAGAGAGAGAGAGAGATAGAGAGAGAGAGATACAGAGAGAGAGACAGATAGAGAGAGAGAGAGAGAGAGAGAGAGAGAGAGAGAGATAGAGAGAGAGATAGAGAGAGAGACAGAGATAGAGAGAGACAGAGATAGAGAGAGACAGATAGAGAGAGACAGAGATAGATAGAGAGGGAGATAGAGAGAGAGACAGAGATAGAGATAGAGACAGATAGAGAGTATTGAATTATGTTCAAGATAGACACAGAGTGCTGGAGTAACTCAGCGGGTCAGGCAGCATCTCTGGGGAACATGGATGGGTGACATTTCACAGAGTGCTGGAGTAACTCAGCGGGTCAGGCAGCATCTGTGGAGAACATGGATAGGTGACGTTTCGGGTCAGGACCCTTCTTCAGTTGGCTGGTTTCCTGAGGCATCTTGAAGTGTAGACGGAGTCAATGGTGGGAAGGGAGAGTCGGGAGCAGGGAGGACTCTGAAGAGCTGAATAATGATCCCGGGGATGATTGGGTTAATGTATGATGAGCGTTTGACGGCGCTGGGCCTGTACTCGCTGGAGTTTAGAAGGATGAGGGGGTACCTCATTGAAACTTACCGAATAGTGAAAGGCTTGGATGGAGTGGATGTGGAGAGGATGTTTCCATTAGTGGCAGAGTCTGGGACCAGAGATCACAGCCTCAGAATAAATGGACGTACCTTTAGAAAGGAGATGAACAGGAATATCTTTAGTCAGAGGGTGGTGAATCTGTGGAATTCATTGCCACAGAAGGCTGTTGAGGCCGCCATTGGGTATTTCTAAGGTGGTGAATGTTAGATCCTTGATTAGTGCGAGTGTCAGGGGTTATGGGGAGAAGGCAGGAGAATGGGGTTAAGAGGGAGAGATAGATCAGCCATGATTGTATGGCGGAGTAGACTTGATGGGCCCAATGCCCTAATTCTGCTGCTATGATCTGAAGGGCAGTTACTCATACAGCACAGAAACAGGCCCTTTGGCCCAACTGACAGATGCTGACCAAGAATCCCCAACTAACCTTTAATCCTTTACTATCCATATGCTTGTCCAAATATTACTAGACCCAAGTGGGAGCCGTTGGGGTTGCGGTGGAAAGGGGGGGCAGCCTGCAGCATCACACACACACACTAACCAACCCCCTTGATATTATATTAATATTATTCATTCGCTCCTTTTACGGGAGAGGGGCAGAGACAGAGAGAGAGAGGGCGAGAGAGAGAGGAGGGAGAGAGAGAGGAGGGAGAGAGAGGGGGGGAGAGAGGGAGGAGAGAGAGGGGGGAGAGGGGGAATGGTGGAAGGGGGGGAGTGGAAGAGGGGGGGTGGAAGAGAGGTCGGGTGGTAGAGAGAGGAGGGGGGGGGAAGAGGTGGGGAGGGGAAGAGGAGGGGGGGGGAGAGGAGGGGGGGGGGGGAGAGGAGGGGGTGGGGAGAGAGGCCCGGGGAGAGAGAGAGAGAGACAGGCCCGGGGAGAGAGAGCGAGAGGACGCGAGAGCTTGGCGGCTTCAGTCCAGGGCCCGACTTCATCTCCGGCTGCGTCTTTTATATAACGGGGGGGGGTGGGTGGGGAGGGTTGCGTGGGGGGGGGTGACGTCACTCGCTGCGCGAGGAGGAAGGCACGCAGACCCATTGTGACGTCATCAGCGAAAGACGGTCGTTTTAAATAGAGTTTTGTCAGATCTTTGAACATTTTCATTAATAACTCAAGAAATAAAGCATTACATTTTCAAATAAGGCGACTTTGGACTCCACGGGAAAAATGTCTACCGGAATATGTAAAAATGGTACCGTTACCGCATCATTGATTACACACAAATAAATACACATCCAAGATCGGAGTTTTATAAGTATAGAGATTATAGTACCTGCCTCAACTACCTCCTCTGGCAGCTTGCTCAATATACCCATTATCTTCTGACTGATAAAGTTGCTGTTCAGGCTGCTATTAAATCTTGGCCCTCTCACCTTAATCCACTGTCTTCTTGTTCTTGATTTCCCTGCTCTGGGTAAGAGATTCATCTCACCAATTCCTCTCATTATTTTGTACACCTCTATAAGATCACTCCTCAGCCTCCGGCTCTCCAAGGGATAATGTCCGAGCCTGCCCTATTAGCTCAGGTCCTCGTGTCCTGGTTACATCCTTGTAAATCTCCTCCGCCCTCTTTCCAGCTCAATAATCTTCTTCCTACAGCAGGGTGACCAAAACTGAGTACAATATAATTGGGCTACAGAGCTGTTGAGCAGACTAGGACTTTGTTCCTTGGAGCCCAGGAAGATGAGTGATAAGCTTATAGAGGTGTATAAGATCATGGGAGGAATAGTTATGGAAAATGCACAGTCTTTAAACCAGAGTGGGAGAATCTAGAACCAGAGCACATGGGTTTAAGGTTGTTAAGGGTTTGGACACGCTAGAGGCAGGAAACGTGGTCCCGATGTTGGGGGTCCAGAACCGGGGGCCACAGTTTAAGAATAAGGAGTAAGCCATTTAGAACAGAGACGAGGAAACACTTTTCTCACAGAGAGTGGTGAGTCTGTGGAATTCTCTGCCTCAGAGGGCGGTGGAGGCAGGTTCTCTGGATGCTTTCAAGGGAGAGCTAGATAGGGCTCTTAAAAATAGCGGAGTCAAGGGATATTGGGAGAAGGCAGGAACGGGGTACTGATTGTGGATGATCAGCCATGATCACATTGAATGGCGATGCTGGCTCGAAGGGACAAATGGCCTACTCCTGCACCTATTGTCTATTGAGGTGAGAAAGATTTAATAGGAACCTGAGGGTCAACTGTTTACACAAAGGGTGGTGGATGTATGGAATGACAGCCAGGGGAGGTAGTTGAGGCAGGGACTATCGCAATGTTTAAGAAACATTTAGACAGGTATAGTGATAGGACAGGTTTAGAGGGATATTGGCTAAAGGCAGGCAGGCAGGTGGGATTAGTGTAGATGGGACATGTTGGCCGGTATGGGCAAGTTGGGCTGAAGGGCCCGTTTCCACGCCTTATGTCACTATTCACACCGTAAAGGCACGATGACGCATCTCCATGCCAGCACGGACTGCAGGATTCACTCAGTAAAAAGAACTGCGTGCATTTTTGATTCAGCGCCTTTGGCAGCTCCTAGCATATCACAAGTTCTCCACTTCATCAGGCCTCGCCAGGCAGCAGCAAGGACCTGGGTAACATTCACACCTGCGTTGTCAAACAGCAGGTAACGATCACACCATCCACGCTGTGGCCACCTTGAGCATTTATAGCTGAGGAACCACACTGTGGAATGTAACATACTTGGGAACACTCGCCTCAGCCCAGCCCACTGCCCTTGTTTCTATTCCAAGACATGACGTGTGGGTGTGAAGGGGGAGTAATTGTTGCTCTGATGCTGTTAGTGTGTCAGATGCAGAATGTGAAGGCCTGATCATTATCCTTGGCCCTTTTATAGAGTGGTACAGCATGGAAACAGGCCCTTTGGCCCAACTTGCCCACACCAGCCAACATGTCCCATCTACACTAGTCCCGTATTTGTGTCATATGCCTCTAAACCTTTCCTATCCATGTACCTGTACAAATGTTGTTAGAAAACCTGCCTCAACTACCTCCTCTGGCAGCTCGGTCCACACACCCGCCACCCTCTGTGCAAAAGGTTGCCCCCACAGTTTCAGAAGAAGGGGGAAGCCATTCGATGACGTTGAGCTTAGCGGTGGTAAGCTCGGCTTGTACTCGCTAGAATTTAGAAGATTGAGGGGGGATCTTATAGAAACTTACAAAATTCTTAAGGGGTTGGACAGGCTGGATGCAGGAAGATTGTTCCCGATGTTGGGGAAGTCCAGAACAAGGGGTCACAGTTTAAGGATAAGGGGGAAATCTTTTGGGACCGAGATGAGAAAAACATTTTTCACACAGAGAGTGGTGAATCTGTGGAATTCTCTGCCACAGAAGGTAGTTGAGGCCAGTTCATTGGCTATATTTAAGAGGGAGTTAGATGTGGCCCTTGTGGCTAAAGGGATCAGGGGGTATGGAGAGAAGGCAGGTTCAGGATACTGAGTTGGATGATCAGCCATGATCATATTGAATGGCGGTGCAGGCTCGAAGGGCCGAATGGCCTACTCCTGCACCTATTTTCTATGTTTCTAATAGACAATAGACAATAGGCAATAGGTGCAGGAGTAGGCCATTTGGCCCTTCGAGCCAGACATTCAATGTGATCATGGCTGATCATTCCCATTCAGTACCCCGTTCCTGCCTTCTCCCCATATCCCCTGACTCCACTATTTTTAAGAGCCCTATCTAACTCTTTCTTGAAAGTATCCAGAGAACCGGCCTCCACCGCCCTCTGAGGCAGAGAATTCCACAGACTCACCACTCCCTGTGAGAAAAAGTGTTTCCTCGTCTCCGTTCTAAATGGCTTAGCCCTTATTCTTAAACTGTGGCCCCTGGTTCTGGACTCCCCCAAGGCCTTCAACGTTGATCTGTTGTAGCGCTAAACCTCGACAGTTGGCGACATTTAACGGCGCCGCCTGGTCCGTGGCTTTTTGCGGTCTGCAGACGCGGTTAAGACATTGGTTTTGCTTTGTGGGCTTATGAGCCTGTAAGCTACTCGTGGAGGAGGCCGCATAGAGGCTGTCTTTGTCTCCCCCAAACAAGGTCTGGTTGACCTGGAACGATGATACTTTGGCCTGGCTGGCCTCAACGGAGCTGCATTTAGAACAGAGGTGAGGAAACACTTCCCGGGATGGTGGGACTGTCATTTCCTGAGAGAATGGAGCGGCTGGGCTTTGGAGTTTAGAAGGATGAGAGGGCATCTTATTGAAACATATAAGATTATTAAGGGTTTGGACACGCTAGAGGCAGAAAACATGTTCCCAATGTTGGGGGAGTCCAGAACCAGGGGCCACAGTTTAAGAATAAGGGGCAAGCCATTTAGAACGGAGACGAGGAAACACTTTTTCTCAGAGAGTTGAGAGTCTGTGGAATTCTCTGCCTCAGAGGGCGGTGGAGGCCGGTTCTCTGGATACTTTCAAAAGAGAGCTAGATAGGGCTCTTGAAGACAGCAGAGTCAGGGGATATGGGGAGAAGGCAGGAACGGGGTACTGATTGTGGATGATCAGCCCTCATCACATTGAATGGCGGTGCAGGCTCGAAGGGCCGAATGGCCTACTCCTGCACCTATTGTCTATTGTCTTTTGTTTCTATCACATCGGTTTCCCTCACACATCAAACCTATATCCTCTGGTTCTTGATTCCCCATCTCATGATTTTATACACCTCTATAAGATCACCTCAGCCTGCGGCACTCCAAGGAATAGAGTCCGAGCTTGCTCAACATCTTGCTATAGCTCAAGCCCTCTAATCCTGCCAGGTGCAGAATGTAAGGTCATTTGCAGTTTTCCTGATCATGTTCTCTCAATTTTTCTTTGGAATATTCATCACCGCGCATCTTCCATCCAAGGATTTGAGTATAAGAGCAGGGAGGTTCTACTGCAGTTGTACAGGGTCTTGGTGAGACCACACCTGGAGTATTGCGTACAGTTTTGGTCTCCAAATCTGAGGAAGGACATTATTGCCATAGAGGGAGTACAGAGAAGGTTCACCAGACTGATTCCTGGGATGTCAGGACTGTCTTATGAAGAAAGACTGGATAGACTTGGTTTATACTCTCTAGAATTTAGGAGATTGAGAGGGGATTGATGAAGCCGAATTTTAGTTAAAATATAAGAAGATATTAAATTGGCTTCTGGGCTAGCTTACAGCTTATATTTAGTCTCAAATTAGGCTTGCCTCAGGTTGCGGGTGTGTGGGATAATAAATCCTATAACATTGTCTCCCAAGTGAGGAAGTGACAGAGAAAGAAACAGCTAGTCACATCTTTGAAGTAAGATGCCATAAACCAAATGGCCTATGTTTATGAAGGACCAAATGACAGCGAGGAAAGCAGCGAAAGAGCTAGGGTGATCTCTGTGAAGATAAAATGGCATTATCCAAATAGCCAATGTTTATGAAGGACGAGAGAGGAACAGGGAAGTGGAAAGATAAAATGTCGTAAACCAAATGGCCAATGTTATCTTGTATGTAAACAAAAGGCCTTTGATGTGATGCATTCTGTGGAAACCTTTTCCTGTACCTCTGACCATGACTGATGTCTGTGAAATGTGCTAAGGGGACAAAAAAACCCTATTTAAGGCAATGTAATTCTGTTGTTCAGTGAGGTGAACGGAGGACGGTCAAGTGTCTGTAATGGTCACTTGACTGGAGTTCTCCCTCCCTTCCATCGGCCGATAATAAGTAAAGTTGTGAACTGGTCTACCAAACAGTTTGTGTGGTGTCTGTTTATTAAGAAGCGAACCTGGTTTAGTAGTTATAAAAGTAGCTTTTTCATTGGCGTAGTTATGCAGGCCTCGCTGGGACCACATCAACAGCTGACTGTGCAAGAGGTTGTAGAGGTTGCCGGGATTGGAAGGGAGATAACTGAGCTCTATCGGCCCCCTTGTAAGTCCGACTCCCTAGAAACTCCCGGGAACATCTGTGATCCTTCAGCAGACATTGAATTGGTTCCCTGCCGAGGTTCTTAGAAACAGACAAAGGTAAGACCAGTTGGGCTTTATATGGTTTTTTTTAAAAGAAGGGATTGTGTATGTATTTTTAAGACAGAATTGTGTATGTATTTTTAAGAAGGAATTGTGTATATTTTTAAGAAGGACTTGAGCGGTTTCTCTGTCTATCTCTCTTTGTTTTTTTTTTTTCTCTCTCTCTACTAAGGGCTCATCGGCCTCGTTGAGACATCCGTGATTTGTCAGGTTGAGATACGGGGGTTGAGGTGTGCGTCTGGCTTATTGAGACATCTGAAGAGTTGTCGGATTCAGAAATAAGTGGCGTTGTATATTAAAGATTTAAGAAGTCTGCCAGGTTGAGACACTGGGGTCTCGGTTATCGAGTTGGCCTCGTTGAGACACTTGGGTCGTATATTAAAGGGTTAAAAAGTCAGCCAAATTGAGAAACTGGGGTCTCGAGTAGCGAGTCGGCCTGGTTGATATATTTGGAACGATTCGGAATTAAGAAGTCTGTTTTCTCTCTCTTTCTATCTATCTATGGGGAATGCTCTGGATAACAGTCCAACATATGTGTTATTTGAATCCTAAGTATAATAAGAAATTTAGAATGTTAAGTTACAAGTTGACCAAACGGTTAGGGGATGAAGCCTGGCCAGTAGGGGGAACATGGAATGTAGAGACATTTATATGGGAAAGGAAGGCAGGAAAGAAATGGAAGAAAGGAATTAAAACATGGGAAGCAGAAGCAGTGAAGAAGCATGAGGAGAGTATAGAGTTTGAAGTTGGATGGATACTGTATGTAAGAAGGGGATAGAGTTAAGAAACAAGGATAGCACTCGGAAAGGATGGAACGTATTGCAACTAGAATGCCAGTGGGCAGAGGAACAAGAGGAAATAATTAAAAGACAGACAGGAGGTGAGAAACAGGTGATGGTTAGAAAAAATAAACCCAGTACTGGTAAATCCTCTGGAGGAGACTTCATGTCTGGCACGACGACCCTATTTGGTAATGAAGATGAGGAGTTAGATAATCTTGGGAGATGTCCACCTCCCTACGTCCTACCAGTAGCAATGGCATCTTTACCTGGGACAGTTCCGTCAGTAATATCCATATACCTCGAAGTTCTGACCTTACAAAGCTCCCCAGGATTGGGAGCACGGGAATGCCTTTCTGTGCGTAATTTGTTTAAGGCATTGATGCTACCAGAACAGCTGGTCATTGTTAAATGTACTGCACACACTGGTGCTGGGGACCCTATAGCAAAATGCAATAGGTTGCTGATAGTGTATCCAAACAGGCAGCCTGTACATCCAAATACATAGTGACAGCACGTAAACAGACGCTAGTAAATAGAACGGTCCTGCCAAACATGAAGGAGGTATGTACATTACAGAGGGACGCCTCTCATATATAATAATAACTATGGAAACAAGAGGGCTGTGCCATTGATACAGCACACCCCGCTTGGACAAGTTGGTGTATTCGATACATTTTTACCCGTCTTACCCATGCTGGTAAGGAGGGAATGATAGGATAACAAAGGAAACGTGGTGGCAGGCCTCTGAATGTAAAATTTGCCAACAAAGTAATCCAGGCAAATCAATTAAGATGCCCTCAGCGGTGGCGCCAATGCCATCACGATCGTTTGAATGCATACAGATTGATTTTATTGAAATGCCAAGGGCCCAGTGTTATAAATATTGCTTAGTGATTTTAGATTTATTTAGCAGGTGGAGTGAAGCTCTACCAACCACTAATAATACTGCTGAAACTACAGTAACATTGTTGTAATCCCAGGTTTGGCCTACCTACAGTCATAAGTTCAGACAATGGTCCTCATTTTAACCACTATTAATAAGGAAAAATGTGCACATTTTAATATTCAACTGCAATTTCACTGTGTACACCACCCACAGGCATCTGGGATGGTGGAAAGAGTCAATGAGGATTGCAAAACAAAATTACCCCGGAGGTAAATCCTTTTTCTGACAGGCAACTATGTTATAAAAAAATTGGGGATGAAGGGAAATTTGATGGAGAAATGAGGAAAGAGCTAGGGAGACTGAAAAGTCACGGGGAGTCTGACTAATCATGATCTGGATCAATGTCCAATTAGGGTTAGGTAACCAGGATTTTGGTAAACAGAAGTCTTGTCAGAAAAAGGGAAAGTAAATTACAAAGAGATGTCTTTGAAGATGAAATATTATATACTGCTGGTAAAACAATGTTTTTGTATATATACTGCTGGTAAAACAATGTTTTTGTATATGTACTGCTTGTAAAACAATGTTTTTTATGTGGAATGTGTGAAATTCAAAGCAATGAGCAAAGTTGTGTGTCGCTTTAAGAAGTTTGTCCTTTAAAATGCAAATGGGACAGACAGTTTATGGTGTGCTCCGTTAAGAAACAGGCATGAATGGGGGGCGGAGCTATACTCGAATGATAAAATGTGTTGGTTGATTATAAATCTTTTGAACCAAGTTTAAAAAAGACTCATCCCGATTAAAGTGTTAAATGAGATTGGCAATGACAAAATTACAGAGAAAAAGAAAATGTATTATTGATTACTGATTCTGAGTGAGATCTTTTGGGAAAGGTTGTTTTGATATGATAACAGAGGTTTTCTTTTAAAACGCAAATGAAGCAAGATTACTGTTTGCAAGCAAACAAAAAGATGTTGAAGCATGTGCTGTGTGAGGGAAATTAGGTAGATGAAAATTTGTCTTATGACTTACAAAAGGGGGTTTGAGGGAAGTAGATTGGGGAAGAGAACATATTTGGAGAATTGAATATTTAGGTGGGGAGAGCCTCTTCGGACATAATTGGATTAAAGAATAAGTTCACAGGGAAGTGTTAAGAAGGAACTGAGATACGAGGATCAAAGGAAGACAAAAGTGCTGGAGAAACTCAGCTGGGAACAAGATTTACAACTTTTTATTGATACAGGAAAAGCTGCGGTGTCCACCCCCTGGAGAGTGGGGGGGGGGGGGAAGCCACTTACAGGCCCTGGGCAATTAACTAATTATGTATGGACGGCAATTAACCCATGTCTTGCCAGATCTACATTCCCAGGTTGGAGGAGTTTTTGCTGGAAACCAGTGACCAAGGCCATAAAAGCTATACGATGATGGTGCTGGGACAAGAAGAAATTGAAACTGTGTTGAAAAGAACAACCAAGTGTTGCTAACAACATGAACTGCTGTAAAGATTGAAGATCATCGTCGCTGGATACATTTGATTGACTGTGAACAGTTTGTGGAAACAAGGACGATGGGCTATTGATGCTCCCTTTATTCTGGGGTGGCCCAGCCCACATGGACTGAACTTTCTTCAGACTGGCAAGCTTGCGGACTAACCCACATTTAAAGGATGGTACACACCTCCTTTTAAACAAGATTGAAGTCAAACATGACAAGCGCAGCAAAGATACTCTGACTACAGACAGTAAGAGGTCTGCAAAGGCCAGTTAAATCTACCTGTTTTTGCCACAACCAAGGCACTGGTGTATTTTTAGGAAACAGTATATTTGTGACAGGCATTGTTATGTTGCAAATGCAGTGCCACACAAGAGAAGCATGAACCAGTTACACCAGCACACGGGGAATTCCAAGCGAAGCCGAATAAAGGCTGAGCAATTTTAATGATCCTTTTCCTGTCCTATGGTAGTATCTTAGTGTCACGTCCGGAGGAGGTTGGTGGCCATTTAAAATGTTTGGAGGGACTTGTGGAACGATTGTCCACTATGAAATGATTGTGTTACTAGTGTACTATTAATTTGTCTGATGAGATGCTTATGGTCTTTCGTATGTACTCAGCAAGGACTGTAGTTGTTATCAAAATTTTGATAAAAGGATGGAATGATGAAGCTGAATTTTAGTTAAAAATATAAGAAGATATTAAATTGGCTTCTGGGCTAGCTTACAGCTTATATTTAGTCTCAAATTAGGCTTGCCTCAGGTTGCGGGTGTGTGAGATAATAAATCCTATAACATTGTCTCCCAAGTGAGGAAGGACAGAGAAAGAAAGCTAGTCACATCTTTGAAGTAAGATGCCATAAACCAAATGGCCTATGTTTATGAAGGACCAAATGACAGCGAGAAAGCAGCGAAAGAGCTAGGGTGATCTCTGTGAAGATAAAATGGCATTATCCAAATAGCCAATGTTTATGAAGGACGAGAGAGGAACAGGGAAGTGGAAAGATAAAATGTCGTAAACCAAATGGCCAATGTTATCTTGTATGTAAACAAAAGGCCTTTGATGTGATGCATTCTGTGGAAACCTTTTCCTGTACCTCTGACCATGACTGATGTCTGTGAAATGTGCTAAGGGGACAAAAAAACCCTATTTAAGGCAATGTAATTCTGTTGTTCAGTGAGGTGAACGGAGGACGGTCAAGTGTCTGTAATGGTCACTTGACTGGAGTTCTCCCTCCCTTCCATCGGCCGATAATAAGTAAAGTTGTGAACTGGTCTACCAAACAGTTTGTGTGGTGTCTGTTTATTAAGAAGCGAACCTGGTTTAGTAGTTATAAAAGTAGCTTTTTCATTGGCGTAGTTATGCAGGCCTCGCTGGGACCACATCAACAGCTGACTGTGCAAGAGGTTGCAGAGGTTGCCGGGATTGGAAGGGAGATAACTGAGCTCTATCGGCCCCCTTGTAAGACCGACTCCCTAGAAACTCCCGGGAACATCTGTGATCCTTCAGTCAGGACATTGAATTGGTTCCCTGCCGAGGTTCTTAGAAACAGACAAAGGTAAGACCAGTTGGGCTTTATATGTTTTTTTTTAAGAAGGGATTGTGTATGTATTTTTAAGACAGAATTGTGCATGTATTTTTAAGAAGGGCTTGTGTATATTTTTAAGAAGGACTTGAGCGGTTTCTCTTTCTATCTCTCTTTGTTTTCTGTTTTTATCTATCTCTACTAAGGGCTCATCGGCCTCGTTGAGACATCCGTGATTTGTCGGGTTGAGATACGGTGGTTGAGGTGTACGTCTGGCTTATTGAGACATCTGAAGAGTTGTCGGATTGAGAAATAAGTGGCGTTGTATATTAAGTTAAGAAGTCTGCCAGGTCCAGGTTGAGACACTGGGGTCTCGGTTATCGAGTTGGCCTCGTTGAGACACTTGGGTCGTATATTAAAGGGTTAAAAAGTCAGCCAAATTGAGAAACTGGGGTCTCGAGTAGCGAGTCGGCCTGGTTGATATATTTGGAACGATTCGGAATTAAGAAGTCTGTTTTCTCTCTCTTTCTATCTATCTATGGGGAATGCTCTGGATAACAGTCCAACATATGTGTTTATTTGAATCCTAAGTATAATAAGAAATTTAGAATGTTAAGTTACAAGTTGACCAAACGGTTAGGGGATGAAGCCTGGCCAGTAGGGGGAACATGGAATGTAGAGACATTTATATGGGAAAGGAAGGCAGGAAAGAAATGGAAGAAAGGAATTAAAACATGGGACGCAGACGCAGTGAAGAAGCATGAGGAGAGTATAGAGTTTGAAGTTGGATGGATACTGTATGTAAGAAGGGGATAGAGTTAAGAAACAAGGATAGCACTCGGAAAGGATGGAACGTATTGCAACTAGAATGCCAGTGGGCAGAGGAACAAGAGGAAATAATTAAAAGACAGACAGGAGGTGAGAAACAGGTGATGGTTAGTAAAAAAATAAACCCAGTACTGGTAAATCCTCTGGAGGAGACTTCATGTCTGGCACGACGACCCTATTTGGTAATGAAGATGAGGAGATAGATAATCTTGGGAGATGACCACCTCCCTATGCCCTACCAGTAGCAATGGCATCTTTACCTGGGACAGTTCCGTCAGTAACATCCATATACCTCGAAGTTCTGACCTTACAAAGCTCCCCAGGATTGGGAGCACGGGAATGCCTTTCTGTGCGTAATTTGTTTAAGGCATTGATGCTACCAGAACAGCTGGTCATTGTTAAATGTACTGCACACACTGGTGCTGGGGACCCTATAGCAAAAGGCAATAGGTTGCTGATAGTGTATCCAAACAATGCAGCCTGTACATCCAAATGCGTAGTGACAGCACGTAAACAGATGCTAGCAAATAGAACGGTCCTGCCAAACATGAAGGAGGTATGTACATTACAGAGGGACGCCTCTCATATATAATAATAACTATGGAAACAAGAGGGCTGTGCCATTGATACAGCACACCCCACTTGGACAAGTTGGTGTATTCGATACATTTTTACCCGTCTTACCCATGCTGGTAAGGAGGGAATGATAGGATAACAAAGGAAACGTGGTGGCAGGGCCTCTGAATGTAAAATTTGCCAACAAAGTAATCCAGGCAAATCAATTAAGATACCCTCAGGGGTGACGCCAATGCCATCACGATCGTTTGAATGCATACAGATTGATTTTATTGAAATGCCAAGGGCCCAGTGTTATAAATATTGCTTAGTGATTTTAGATTTATTTAGCAGGTGGAGTGAAGCTCTACCAACCACTAATAATACTGCTGAAACTACAGTAACATTGTTGTAATCCCAGGTTTGGCCTACCTACTGTCATAAGTTCAGACAATGGTCCTCATTTTAACCACTATTAATAAGGAAAAATGTGCACATTTTAATATTCAACAGCAATTTCACTGTGTACACCACCCACAGGCATCTGGGATGGTGGAAAGAGTCAATGAGGATTGCAAAACAAAATTACCCCGGAGGTAAATCCTTTTTCTGACAGGCAACTATGTTATAAAAAAATTGGGGATGAAGGGAAATTTGATGGAGAAATGAGGAAAGAGCTAGGGAGACTGAAAAGTCACGGGGAGTCTGACTAATCATGATCTGGATCAATGTCCAATTAGGGTTAGGTAACCAGGATTTTGGTAAACAGAAGTCTTGTCAGAAAAAGGGAAAGTAAATTACAAAGAGATGTCTTTGAAGATGAAATATTATATACTGCTGGTAAAACAATGTTTTTGTATATATACTGCTGGTAAAACAATGTTTTTGTATATGTACTGCTTGTAAAACAATGTTTTTTATGTGGAATGTGTGAAATTCGAAGCAATGAGCAAAGTTGTGTGTCGCTTTAAGAAGTTTGTCCTTTAAAATGCAAATGGGACAGACAGTTTATGGTGTGCTCCGTTAAGAAACAGGCATGAATGGGGGGCGGAGCTATACTCGAATGATAAAATGTGTTGGTTGATTATAAATCTTTTGAACCAAGTTTAAAAAAGACTCATCCCGATTAAAGTGTTAAATGAGATTGGCAATGTACAAAATTACAGAGAAAAAGAAAATGTATTATTGATTACTGATTCTGAGTGAGATCTTTTGGGAAAGGTTGTTTTGATATGATAACAGAGGTTTTCTTTTAAAACGCAAATGAAGCAAGATTACTGTTTGCAAGCAAACAAAAAGATGTTGAAGCATGTGCTGTGTGAGGGAAATTAGGTAGATGAAAATTTGTCTTATGACTTACAAAAGGGGGTTTGAGGGAAGTAGATTGGGGAAGAGAACATATTTGGAGAATTGAATATTTAGGTGGGGAGAGCCTCTTCGGATATAATTGGATTAAAGAATAAGTTCACAGGGAAGTGTTAAGAAGGAACTGAGATACGAGGATCAAAGGAAGACAAAAGTGCTGGAGAAACTCAGCTGGGAACAAGATTTACAACTTTTTATTGATACAGGAAAAGCTGCGGTGTCCACCCCCTGGAGAGTGGGGGGGGGGGGAAGCCACTTACAGGCCCTGGGCAATTAACTAATTATGTATGGAGGGCAATTAACCCATGTCTTGCCAGATCTACATTCCCAGGTTGGAGGAGTTTTTGCTGGAAACCAGTGACCAAGGCCATAAAAGCTATACGATGATGGTGCTGGGACAAGAAAAAATTGAGACTGTATTGAAAAGAACAACCAAGTGTTGCTAACAACATGAACTGCTGTAAAGATTGAAGATCATCGTCGCTGGATACATTTGATTGACTGTGAACAGTTTGTGGAAACAAGGACGATGGGCTATTGATGCTCCCTTTATTCTGGGCTGGCCCAGCCCACATGGACTGAACTTTCTTCAGAATGGCAAACTTGTGGACTAACCCACATTTAAAGGATGGTACACACCTCCTTTTAAACAAGATTGAAGTCAAACATGACAAGCGCAGCAAAGATACCCTGACTACAGACAGTAAGAGGTCTGCAAAGGCCAGTTAAATCTACCTGTTTTTGCCACAACCAAGGCACTGGTGTATTTTTAGGAAACAGTATATTTTTGACAGGGCATTGTTATGTTGCAAATGCAATGCCACACAAGAGATGCATGAACCAGTTACACCAGCACACGGGGAATTCCAAGCGAAGCCGAATAAAGGCTGAGCAATTTTTATGATCCTTTTCCTGTCCTATGGTAGTATCTTAGTGTCACGTCCGGGGGAGGTTGGTGGCCATTTAAAATGTTTGGAGGGACTTGTGGAACGATTGTCCACTATGAATTGATTGTGTTACTAGTGTACTATTAATTTGTCTGATGAGATGCTTATGGTCTTTCGTATGTACTCAGCAAGGACTGTAGTTGTTATCAAAATTTTGATAAAAGGATGGAATGATGAAGCCGAATTTTAGTTAAAATATAAGAAGATATTAAATTGGCTTCTGGGCTAGCTTACAGCTTATATTTAGTCTCAAATTAGGCTTGCCTCAGGTTGCGGTGTGTGAGATAATAAATCCTATAACATGTCTGTTTATTAAGAAGCGAACCTGGTTTAGTAGTTATAAAAGTAGCTTTTTCAGGATCTTATAGAAACTTATAAAATTCTTAAGGGGTTGGACAGGCTAGATGCAGGAAGATTGCTCCCGATGTTGGGGAAGTCCAGGACAAGGGGTCACAGCTTAAGGATAAGGGGGAAATCCTTTAAAACCGAGATGAGAAGAACTTTTTTCACACAGTGAGTGGTGAATCTCTGGAACTCTCTGCCACAGAGGGTAGTCGAGGCCAGTTCATTGGCTATATTTAAGAGGGAGTTAGATGTGGCTCTTGTGGCTAAAGGTATCAGGGGGTATGGAGAGAAGGCAGGTACAGGATACTGAGTTGGATGATCAGCCATGATCATATTGAATGGCGGTGCTGGCTCGAAGGGCCGAATGGCCTACTCCTGCACCTATTTTCTATGTTTCTATGTTACTTACTTACTTATTCCTTCCATCCTGAAGACTGAAGAAGAGTCTAGACCCGAAACGTCACCCATTCCTTCTACCAAGAGATGCTGCCTGTCCCACTGAGTTACTCCAGCATTTTGTGTCTATCTTCAGTGTAAACCAGCATCTGCAGTTCATAGAATCATGGAAAATAGGTGCAGGAGTAGGCCATTCGGCCCTTCGAGCCAGCACCGCCATTCAATGTGATCATGGCTGATCATCCAGAACGAGTAAAACGTTCCTGCTTATTCCCCGTATCCCTTAATTCCATTAGCCCTCAGAGCTAATTCTAACAAAATTTTCATTATTCCTCCATTGGGAAATTTGAAGTAATACGAGTACACATTTGAAGTAATAAGAGCACGTCGAGATGGCAGCCTCGCCAGCAGCCTGTGTTATTTTTACAATTTGTTATTTTTCGTGTGTCTAAACAGTTTACCGTCACTTACCTCGGCGGTGATGTGATTTTTTTTCCGTGTCGCAGCTCCTGCGGCCTAATGGAGGCACTGTCCTGAACGGCTGCCTGTCCTGCAGCTGTCCGTTTTTTTCCCTTCTTTTTTATTATTTTTAGTACGTTAAGTGTACAGTCAGGGGGCCTAATCTTTTTATGTGTGGGGGGTGGTGGGGGGGAAGGGGGAAACTGCTTTTCTAAGTCCCTACCTGGTCGGAGGGGCTGCCTTCCTCCGAGCAGCGACTTCGGCCTGTCCTCGCGGCCTACCAGCGGGTCCTGGAGCGACGTTTCCCTGAGGGGACCTGGCCAGAACATCGGCTTTGGCGGCGGCGCAGAACATCGGCTTTGGCGGCGGCGCAGCGCTCTAGCGCTATTGCGGAGCGGGCGATGCCTTTCCTGGGTCGCCGCGCTGGGACTCCAGTATGCTTGGTACCGCCGAGGAAAACATCGTGGAGCCGCGGTTCTGCGGAGCGGCCAGCTGCGACGTTGAACTTACATCTCGCCGAGATCACCAGTGTGCGGAGCTCCGTCTGGCGCGGTCTGTTGGCTTGGAAGCCGCGGGCTCCGGTGGGAAGGCGGCCGTTCCTGGCACCCCAAGCCGCTGGGGGTTCTCCCGACGCCGGAGCACCATCACCCGGCGAGAACATCGGGCGCCGTGGCGGCGACTGTGGAGGCCTCAATAGGCCCGACTTTGGGTGGACAAGAGGATGGGGACTGGACTTTGTGCCTTCCCCCACAGTAGGAATCACTGTGGGGGGATGTTTTTGTGTTGAACTTCTTTTTGAACGCTATGCTGTATTTTTATTAGTGTGCTGCAAGGACATCAGAATTTCCCCTGAATAAGGGGATTAATAAAGTTTAATTAATTAATTAACAATGTGGATTGGTGCGGCCTCTCCTGGAGACCGGCCCGGAGCTTCAAGCCGCAAGCGCGGCGCGGACTTACCGTTCCGGAGCCGGGGATCCTTTGCCGAGGATCGCTGTGGAAGAGCTCCGACCGCGGGGCCTGTGTACTTTAACACCGTGAAGCCTGCGGTCTCCGGTAAGAAGCGGCCGACTCGGGAGCTCCATGCCGCGGAGTTTTCAGATCCGTCCCGACGCCGGAGTTTCCATCATCCCTACGAGAGTGCTCGAACAGCGGACCGTCAACAGCGGCCCCATTCAAAGGCCCCGACCACGGTGAACAAAGAGGAAGATGACTGAACTTTATTGCCTTCCATCCCAGTGAGGAATGTGGATTCCACTGTGGTGGATGTTTATGTTAGATTTATTGTGTATTGCGTTCTTTTTACTTGTATGGCTGTATGGTAACTCAAATATCCCTGTACCTTAATTGGTGCATGTGACAATAAATGTGATCTTATATAGAAACATAGATAATAGGTGCAGGAGGAGGCCATTCGGCCCTTCGAGCCAGCACCGCCATTCATTGTGATCATGGCTGATCGTCCCCTATCAATAACCCGTGCCTGCCTTCTCCCCCATATCCCTTGATTCCACCAGCTAGAGCTCTATCTAACTCTCTCTTAAATCCATCCAGTGACTTGGCCTCCGCTGCCCTCTGTGGCAGGGAATTCCATAAATTCACAACTCTCTGGGTGAAAACGTTTTTTCTCACCTCAGTCTTAAATTACCTCCCTTTTATTGTTAGATAAAGATACCTTGAAGTTGAACTACAAGACAAGGGCGGCACGGTGGCGCAGCGGTAGAGTTGCTGCCTTACAGCGAAAGCAGCGCCAGAGACCCGGGTGCGATCCCGACTACGGGCGCTGTCTGTACGAAGTTTGTACGTTCTCCCCGTGACATGCGTGGGTTTTCTCCAAGATCTTCGGTTTCCTCCCACATTCCAAAGTCTTACAGTTTTGTAGGTTAATTGGCTCGGTAAATGTAAAAATTGTCCCTAGTGGGTGTAGGATAGTGTTAATGCACGGGGATCACTGGTTGGCGCGGACCCGGTGGACCAAAAGGGCTTGTTTCCACGTTGTATCTCTAAACTACGAGTACACCTTGACAACCATTGATAGAAGGCTCACATTTCATCAGAGTTGGGAGACATTTCTCACAGTTTTTACGTGGGATAAAGATAAATTAAAATGAGTTTTGAAAATTAAATTGGATGAAGTAACATCAGAACAGTGACAAATAATTTAAAACATTGATTTAGTTTAGTTGTGTTTAGAGGTACAGCATGGAACCAGGCCTTTTGCTCAATCTGCGTAGGAAGTCTGAAGAAGGGTCTCGACCAGAAACGTCACCCATTCCTTCACTCCGGAGATGCTGCCTGTCCCGCCCGCTGAGTTACTCCACCACTTTGTATCTACCTTTGATCGATCAGCTGTTCACACTAGTTCTATGTTTTCCCACTTTCATTTGCGACGATTTACAGAGTCCAATTAACCTACAAACGCGCAAATCTTTGGTGTGTGGGAGGAAACCGGAGCACCCGGAGGAAACCCCTGCGGACACAGGGGGAACAAGCAAACTCCACACAGACAGCACCCGAGGTCAGAAACGAACCTGCGACTCAGGTGTTGTGTAGCTAGGGTTTCCAACTGTCCCGTATTAGCCGGGACATCCCATAAAGTGGGATAAATTGGTTTGTCCCATATGGGACCGCCCTTGTCCCGTATTTGACAGCTACTACTCGGGTCGAGGGGACTGTTGGGTTGGAGCGCCACGTCCAGCCCCCGCCACACCCGTCCCGACGTAGTGCAGCCCGTGGAGTGCAGCAGCAGCAGCAGCACCTCGCCCGTGGCCCCGTCGGTCGGCAGCCTGGCCAGCTGTCCGACCTTCGGACCTTCGCTTACCGCCGACACCACCACCACCCCTCCTTCTCATGGCCGATCATCGGTTCATGAGTTGGATGGGGCGGCCCGGGCCAATACTCCTCAGCTGGCCCGCCGGCTGGGCTTTGTGTGCAGTCCAGCACCCGGGCCAACTCATCATTCACCCAGCCACGGCCGAGTCGGTCAACGAATTGCCGTCGGGAATTTGTTCTGTATTTTGACCCTTTGTCCCTTATTTGGGAGTGAGAAAGTTGGCAACCCTATGGCCAGTAGCAGTTCGAACACAATGCTGTTCTTATGACTTTCAGTCTAATTTATTTTTCAAAAGTAATTTAAATTTTGATTTATCACATTTCAAAACTGTTAGAAATATCTCTCAGCTTTGACATCATGTGAGCTTCCCGTCAATAGTTGCCATGGTATTTTGAGGATGGGATGGTTGGCGTATGCTGGTTGGAGCCACAAGAGACTGCAGACGCTGGAATCTAGAGAAACTAGCAATCTACTGGAGAATGTCAGTGGGTCAGGCAGTGACCCACTGCTATTGAAGGAGTGCAGCGGAGGTTTACAATTCCCGGGATGGCGGGACTGTCACATGCTGAGAGAATGGAGCGGCTGGGCTGGTATTCTCTGGAGTTTAGAAGGATGAGAGGGAATCTTATTGAAACATATAAGATTATTAAGGGTTCGGGCACGATAAGAGGCAGGAAACATGTTCCCGATGTTGGGGGAGTCCAGGATCAGGGGCCACAGTTTAAGAATAAGGGGTAAGCCATTTAGAACGGAGACGAGGAAACACTTTTTCACACAGAGTTGTGAGTCTGTGGAATTCGGTGGTGGAGGCTGGTTCTCTGGATACTTTCAAGAGAGAGCTTGATAGGGCTCTTAAAGATAGCGGAGTCAGGGGATATGGGGAGAAGGCAGGAACGGGGTACTGATTGGGGATGATCAACCATGATCACATTGAATGGCGGTGCTGGCTCGAAGGGCCAAATGGCCTACTCCTGCACCTATTGCCTATTGTTTATTGTCTATTGTCTATTGTCTTAATGGCCACATCACAAAACTATTTTTCATTGTTTTGCGATGTTTTTCTGTGAGGTACATCTTAATAATGGGTTGAGTCATTAAAATGTCATTATATACCTACATTAGGGCCATGTGTGCTGGCAATGCCAAAAACACACCTTCCAGCTAAAGACGACACAAAATATTATAGCGAACGTATAAATTTCCAAAAGTCAGAAAAAGCCTCTGGGAATGGCAACTGTTTGTTATGAAAAATGCACTCATTGATTTATTGTCGTTCAACAACCTGCTTTCTTCGAACCGACCAAAGTTTGTTATTTCTGCTTTTGGTTTTAGTTTAGAGATACAGTACGGAAACAGGCCAATCGGCCCACCCAGCTCCGCGCCCACCAGCGATCACCGTTCACAAACACCATCCACGACGCACACTAGCGACAATTTTACATTGATGCCAATCCAATGAACCTACGCACCTGTACGTCTTTGGAGTGTGGGAGGAAATCGAAGGCCTCAGAGAAAACCCACGCAAGTCACGGGGAGAATGTACAAACTCTGTACCGCCCGTGGTTGTGATCGAACCTGGGTTTCTGGCGCTGTAAGGCACCAACTCTACCGCTGCATCACCATGCTGCCCTATACTTTTTCATCGTTAATGATTTCAAATGCACCTTGTACTTATTTAAGATTAAAGTATGCAAGACAATAGACAATAGACAATAGGTGCAGGAGTAGGCCATTCAGCCCTTCGAGCCAGCGCCACCATTCAATGTGATCATGGCTGATCATCCACAATCAGTACCCCGTTCCTGCCTTCTCCCCGTATCCCCATGACTCCGCTATCTTTAAGAGCCCTATCTAGCTCTCTCTTGAAAGTATCCAGAGAACCTGCCTCCACCGCCCTCTGGGGCAGAGAATTCCATAGACTCAACACTCTCTGTGAGAAAAAGTTCCTCGTCTCCGTTCTAAATGGCTTACTCCTTATTCTTAAACTGTGGCCCCTGGTTCTGGACTTCCCCAACATCGGGAACATGTTTCCTGCCTCCAAACCCTTAACAATCATATGTTTCAATAAGATACCCTCTCATCCTTCTAAACTCCAGAGTATACAAGCCCAGCTGCTTCATTCTCTCAGCTTATGACAGTCCCACCATCCCAGGAATTAACCTTATAAACCTACGCTGCAATCCCTCAATAGCAAGAATGTCCTTCCTCAAATTATTGGACCAAAACTGCACACAATACTCCAGGTGTGGTCTCACTAGGGCTCTGTACAACTGCAGAAGGACCTCTTTGCTCCTATACTCGACTCCTCTTGTTATAAAGCTTAACATGCCATTTGCTTTCTTCATTGCCTGCTGTACCTGCATGCTTACTTTCATAGACTGATGAACAAGGACCCCCAGATCCCGTTGTTCTTCACCTTTTCGCAACTTGACACCATTTAGATAGTAATCTGCCTTCCTGTTTTTGCTACCAAAGTGGATAACCTCACATTTCTCCACATTAAACGTCATCTGCCATGCATCTGCCCACTCACCCAATCTGTCCAAGTCGCCCTGCATTCTCATAGTATCCTCCTCAGAGTTCACACTGCCCTTGCGGTTGAAGTTGTCAGGATAGGCAAATGCATCACCAAAGTAAGATTTGGGCATTTCATTAGAAATGTGCCCAACTAAAATCTACAGGGCAACTTGGCACCTGATCCCAGGAATAAGTGGGTTAACATATGATGAATGTTAAACAGTACTGGGCCTGTACTCACTGGAGTTTAGAAGGATGAGTGGGGACCTCATTGAGACATACAGAATAGTGAAAGGGTTGGATAGGGTGGATGTGAAGCGGATGTTTCCACCAGTGGGAGAGTCTAGGACCAGAGGTCACAGCCTTAGAATTAAAGGATGTTCCTTTAGGAATGAGATGAGGAGGAGTTTCTTTAGTCAGAGGGTGGTGATTCTGTGGAATTCTCTGCCACGGAAGGTTGTGGAGGCCAAGTGAATGAATATTTTTAAGGCAGAGATAGATTGATTCTTGGTCAGTACAGGTGTCAGTGGTTATAGGGAGAAGGCAGGAGAATGGGGCTAGGAGGTCTGAAGAAGGGTCTCGACCCGAAACGTCGCCCATTCCTTCTCTCCAAAAATGCTGCCAGTCTCACTGAGTTACTCCAGTATTTTGTGTCTAGTAATAGTTATTCCTGATGCAGAAGCCCCCTAAGTGCCATGCTTAGCAATCACTGCAAAGGCGGAGATAGACCGATTCTTGATTAGTAAGGGTGTCAGGGGTTATGGGGAGAAGGCAGGAGAATGGGGAGAGGAGGAAGAGATAGATCAGCATAAAGACTGCAGAGAGGATTATCAGAACGGAACTCCCCTCCATGGACACAATCTACACACAGCGCTGTCAAAAAAGAGCAGAGAGAATCATCAGAGACACACTACATCCAGCTCACTCCCTGCTCAAACACAAAAACTGCACATACAACCTCAGGCACAGACGAGCGGACAGCATCGCCACAAACAGAACACGCTTTTTTAAGAGCTTCTTCCCTGCCACAGTGAGACTCTTGGCCAAAACAAAATGAACTGATGTCCTGACCTGCCTCATAGCATATCATATTATATCATATTATATTGTCTCCTGGGCCTGTGCAATTTACAATGCAATCGACACTTTTATATAGGGTTTGTGCAATTTACAATGTTCTCACTTTCCCCTTTATATAGGGTTTTAGGCACTTTCTTTTCTATTACTAGAGAAGTATATGTTTTTATAGATTATGTGTCTTTCTGTGTGTCTTTTTAATTTGACTTGACTTGACTCTCTGAACAACCGCACAAGAGTTCCTATGTGTGTAAGCACAAATGGCAAATAAAGTTTTTGACCTTTGGAGTACACTTGATGGGCTGAATGGCCTAATTCTGCTCCTATCACTGATGACCTTATGGCCATATTCTAAAATCTATGAACCCCTTCACAGCTCAGGGCAAAGGGAATAACGTTTAGTGCAAGACAAAGTCCAATTAATGATACAAATACATGAATATAATTAAGCCATCCACAGTGCAAAGATAAGCGATAAAGGGTAGAACATTTAGTGCTAGATATAACATTGAACTTAGATCAAAGATAGTTCAAATGGCTCTAATGAGGTAGATTGTAGGTCAGGACCGCACACTAACTGATTCCTCTTGTGTATGGAGCGCACAGCCTAAAGTTTTAGGTTGTTCGTGCACGTCGGGTCGATTGCATTAGTCGAAACAAGGTGAACCACGTGAAGGTTGCAATCTCCCACCCCACCACTCTAACTGGTGAGAGGACGGTTCAGTTGCCTGATAACAGCTGGGAAGAAACTCCCTAAAGCTGGAGGTGTGTGTTTTCACACTTCTGTACCTCTTGCCTGATGGATGAGGGGAGAAGAGGGAGTGACAGGGTACTGGGGTGCAAGTGGAGCACATTGATATTTAATTGCCTAGTATAAAACAGTGAGAGCAATAAAGCCTTAACAACAGAACATTCTCAAGGGGGAATCATAGAAACATAGAAAATAGGTGCAGGAGTAGGCCATTCGGCCCTTCGAGCCTGCACCGCCATTCAATATGATCATGGCTGATCATCCAACTCAGTATCCTGTACCTGCCTTCTATCCATACCCCCTGATCCCTTTAGCCACAAGGGCCACATCTAACTCCCTCTTAAATATAGCCAATGAACTGTGGCCTCAACTACCTTCTGTGGCAGAGAATTCCAGAGATTCACCACTCTCTGTGTGAAAAATGTTTTTCTCGTCTCGGTCCTAAAAGATTTCCCCCTTATCCTTAAACTGTGACCCCTAGTTCTGGACTTCCCCAACATCGGGAACAATCTTCCTGCATCTAGCCTGTCCAACACCTTAAGAAATTTGTACGTTTCTATAAGATCCCCCCTCAATCTTCTAAATTCTAGCGAGTGAGCGAGTGAGGGAAGGTGAGCAGCCGGAGGTAAATAGACAATAGGTGCAGGAGTAGGCCATTCGGCCCTTCAGGCCAGCACCTCCATTCAATGCGATCAAGTCGTCCTACACACTGGCACAAATTACCTAAGTATGAAAAACGACGAGGTCCGATTGGATAAAATAGGGAGTTAGGCAAAAGAATCAGGACTTTAAGGGTAATAATGTCCAGATTACTCCCGTTGTCACTTGCTAATGGGGGTAGGAATAGGAAGATGGGACTGATGAATGTGTGGTTCAGGAGTTGGTGCAGACTACCATTACACTCAGCAAAATCAATAACCCCACTCTCACCATCGACGGCACCACTGTCTCCCCATCTCCCCAGGCCCACAACCTTGGCGTGATCTTTGATTCCACCCTCTCCCTTGAGCCTCACATCCGCCATGTCATTAAAACCTCTTTCTTTCACCTCCGCAACATCGCCAAACTCAGACCCTCTCTCACACCTCCCGCTGCTGACTCATCCATGCCTTCATCTCCTCCCGACTGGACTACTGCAACTCACTTCTCCTTGGCATCAGCTCCACCTACATCAACCGACTCCAACTGGTCCAGAACGCAGCCGCCCGATTCATCACCCACACCAAATCCTGGCATCACATCAGTCCAGTCCTCAAACAACTTCACTGGCTTCCCATCTCCCACCGGATCACCTACAAAATCCTGGTCCCCACCTACAAAGCCCTCCACCATCTGGCCCCCCCATATCTCACTGTCCTCCTCTCCCCCTACCAACCCTCACGGTCCCTCAGATCCGCATCAGCCGGTCTCCTCTCCATCCACAAGTCCAACCTCCGCAGTTTTGGGGACAGAGCCTTCTCCAGGGCAGCTCCCAGGCTCTGGAACTCCCTCCCCCAACTGATCCGCAATTCCGTGTCCCTCACCATCTTCCAGTCCCGCCTCTAGACCCATCTCTTCACCTCTGCCTATCCTTAGCCCCACGTCCCCCTCCCTTTTCATCTGTGCTTGAATTGCCTCATATTGTGTTTTGAATTGAATTCTGTCTTTAATTTGTGTACTAGTCATGTCTCTACTATTTATTTCATTCCCCTTACATGTTTTACCTCTACTTGCTAAATTTTTGTAAGGTGTCCTTGAGACTCTTGAAAGGCGCCCATAAATAAAATTTATTATTATTATTATTATTGGGACTTCCTGTTAAGGACTGTGAGAGTCACCCACAGATATAACCCCCAACTATTGCCTGTGGTGGATGTGTTTCCAGCCTACAGTTTAGTTTATTGTCACGTGTACCGAGGTACAGTGAAAAGCTTTTTGTTGTGTGCTATCCAGTCAAAGAGAAGACTATACAGGATTAAAATCAAGCCGCCCACAGTTTATAGCTAAAGGACATAATATTTAAAGCAAGATAAAGTCCGATAAAGTCCGACGTCTTCCCGCTGACTGGTTAGCACGCAACTAATAGCCCTGTCCCACGGTACGAGTTCATTCTAAGAGCTCTCCCGAGTTTAAAAAAAATCGAACTCGTGGTAAGCACGGAGAATGAACGTAGCGGGTACGTCGGAGCTCGGGGACGTCTCTTAGCGCTAACGGCAGGTACTCGGGAAGACTCGATAACGGCAGGTAAGCACGGGAAGACTCGTGAAGATTTCTCAACATGATGAAAAATGTCCACGAGAGCCCCGAGTACCGACGAGTGGCCATTACCGTAAATCTCCGAGTTCGAATCAGGGCAAACTCGGGAGAACTCTTGGAATGAACTCGTACCGTGGGACAGGGCTTTAAAGCTTTCCACTGTACCTCGGTGCACGTGACTATAAACTAAACCAAATCGCTTCTATTCCCCACCCTCATCCCCAGCGCCATCAGTCTGAAACGGGGGGGCCATCGCAAACATCCCATTGAGTTACTCCAGTACTCTGTTTCCTTTCTTTTGTAAATCAGCATCTGCAGTTCCTTCATCGAATTGGGTGTGTTTTCCCACAGCCGCTTTAGGTTATTTCACTGGAAGCTTTGCTATAATCTGGGTTGTATGGAAACCTTCATTGCACCTGGCTAATGGTATTCCCTTTAGAAAGTGACCGCACTTTCCGCTTGCTTTGAAGATAGACACAAAATGCTGGAGTAATTCAGCGGGACACACAGACATGTGTCTGAAGGAGGGTCTCGACCTGAAACTTCACCCATTCCTTCTCTTCAGCGATACTGCCTGTCCCGCTGAGTTACTCCAGCATTTTGTGTCTGTGATCGATGTAAACCAGCATCTGCAGTTCCTTCCTACACACTTTCCATTTACCTTGTTCTGTTGTCATTATCGCCACTCAATTCTATATCAAATTCTCAAAGTTACTCATGTAAACCAGCATCTGCAATCCTTGTTCCTAACCCCCTGCACCCCGAGTCGTTTTCCTCCTCTCTTCCCTGTCCCCCAAATAGACCTGCAATTATTTCTCCCCTTTCCCCTTCCCTTCCACTAATATTCCTTCCTCTGGCTTCACTACACACTTTTCCTGTCCTTATCTCTCACCTTTTGCAGTTGTCCTTCTGCAGTTGTACAGAGCCCTAGTGAGACCACACCTGGAGTATTGTGTACAGTTTTGGTCCCCTAATTTGAGGAAGGATATTCTTGCTATTGAGGGAGTGCAGCGTAACACTTTTTCTCACAGAGAGTGATGATGATCAGTCATGATCACATTGAATGGCGGTGATGGCTCGAAGGGCCGAATGGCCTACTCCTGCACCTATTGTCTATTGTCTATTTTGTCTTTTCATCTCTGGCCATTGTCCACCCAAACAACCTGCATCCACCTATCACTTGTTTGACTTTGCCCTGCCCCCACCTCTCTTCCAGCTTCCCCCGCCCACCACTACAATCAGTCTAAAGAATGGTCTTGACCCGAAACATCCGCCGGTTCTCCGGAGATGCTGCCTGATCTCCCACTCTTGTTTTTTACGCCTCTGTCATTACAGAGATGTTCTGCTTTTGAAGTCTGAAGGGTCTCGACCCGAAACATCGCCTATTTCCTTCGCTCCATAGATGCTGCCTCACCCGCTGAGTTTCTCCAGCATTTTTGTTTACCTTCTGCTTTTGAATATATCAACAGACTAACAACTCTCTGTGAGAAAAAGCGTTTCCTCGTCTCCGTTCTAAATGGCTTACCCCTTATTCTTAAACTGTGGCCCCTGGTTCTGGACTCCCCCAACATCGGGAACATGTTTTAATAGACAATAGACAATAGGTGCAGAGGTAGGCCATTCGGCCCTTCGACCCAGCACCGCCATTCAATGTGATCATGGCTGATCATCCCCGTTCCTGCCTTCTCCCCATATCCCCTGACTCCGCTATCTTTAAGAGCCCTATCTAGCTCTCTCTTGAAAGTATCCAGAGAACCGGCCTCCACCGCCCTCTGAGGCAGAGAATTCCACAGACTCACAACTCTCTGTGAGAAAAAGTGTTTCCTCATCTCCGTTCTAAATGGCTTACCCCTTATTCTTAAACTGTGGCCCCTGGTTCTGGACTCCCCCAACATCGGGAACATGTTTTCTGCCTCTAGCGTGTCCAAACCCTTAACAATCTTATATATTTCAATAAGATCCCCTCTCATCCTAAACTCCAGCGTATACAAGCCCAGCCGCTCCAAAACACGGAGGTCTTGCTGCAGCTGTACACAGTATTAGTGAGACCACATTTGGAATACTGTGTACAGTTCTGGGGTCCATACTTAAGAAAGGATGTACTAGCCCTGGAGGCAGTGCAGCGAAGGTTTACAAGATTAATTCCTGCAATGAGGGGATTGACATATGAGGAAAGGTTAAGTAGGCTGGAACTCTACTCTTTGGAGTTTAGAAGAATGAGAGGCGATCTCATTGAAACATATAAGATCGTGAGGGGCCTTGATCGGGTGGATGCACCGAGGATGTTCCCAATGATCGGGGAAACTAGAACTAGGGGACATAGCTGCAGAATAAGGGGGGGCTCTTTTAAAACTGAGATGAGGAAGAACTTCTTCACCCAGAGGGTGGTTAATTTATGGAATTCACTGCCCCAGGGAGCAGTGGAAGCAGAAACGTTAAATATATTTAAGTCTAAAATAGATGGTTTTTTAGCTGCCAAGGGGATAAGGGGCTACGGGAAGAGGGCAGGGATATGGACCTAGGTATGGTTAGTATAGTAAGACCTGAGTGATCTCCTGGACAAGTGTCGATCGCCTGGATTGGGGTCGGAGAGGAATTTCCCGGATTTTTTTCCCGAATTGGACCTGGGTTTTTATCCGTTTTTTTGCCTCCCCCAGGAGATCACGCGGTTCTTGGGGTGGAGAGGGGTGATAGCGGTATAAAGGGGAGGGTAGTGTCTTGTGTTCTGTGTCTTGTGTCTACTGTTTGTGGGTAAGTGTGTCTGTTTAGTGTTCAGCCATGAGCGAATGGCGGTGCGGGCTCGACGGACCTGGTGGTCTACTCTCGCACCTACTTTCTATGTTTCTATGTTTCTATTCTCTCAGCATATGACAGTCCCGCCATCCCGGGAATTAACCTTGTAAACCTACGCTGCACTCCCTCAATAGCAAGAATGTCCTTCCTCAAATTAGTCGTTCTTGGTGGGGGTTCATGACCGTTTTTTTTTCTCTTTCTCCTTACTATATCCTTGCCAACATATGTCACAAATTCCTATACATCGATTGGGAGCGATTCGGCCAGACGGGAGCGATGTTTGAGAAAGCAGCCGTATTGATCAATTTCAAGTCACATCCCAAAAACTGCTCGGAACATTTCTTTCGGGAATGGTCTAAAATTGTTTCTGCCTGTTCTTGCCCGTTTCAGCTCATTCCTTGTTGCTCCCTGTGTAATTTTGTGTGTGCAATGGTGTTGCGGTGCATCCGAATGGAATAAGCATTAGGAATGAAGCAATAACATTGCAGACCCACATCCCCACTGGCTCATTGCTTGAAGCACTGAAGCAGTGAATTATCTTCATTGTTCCATTTGCTGTAATATAAAACACATCGCCTCTCAGGCTATTTTGGTTGTATTTACTGTCTTTCTTGTTTTTAGATTTCTATCTTTGTTTTAGAGCAACCGTTTCATTTCAAGCGAGGAATGAGGAAAGCGTGGAATTGGCGATAGATATTCTGCCTTTTGGATCAATTAATGAATCACACTTAATAATTCAGTTTAGCATGGACGGCAGCTAATCAATTTAATCTGAGGAATGTTCTGCATTTTACGATCTGAAAGGAAACTGATTGGGGCTTCAGAATATTTAACGAATAGTATGTACATATTGTTTGTCCAGAGGCCAATTAACTTCGACAGATTGACACCTTCAATCCTTGTAAATTATCCACACAGCAAATAAGACTTAAACTGTAAAGGGCCTGTCCCACTTACGTGTCCTTGGCATGCAAATTACGCGACCTCATGGTCGCGTTGAGCAGCGACGGTCCCGCCAAGGTCGGACGCGATTACATGCGTCCGCACAGCCGTCTGGAGCGTGTGACGTCATTTGAAGATGGACACAAAGCTGGAGTAACTCAGCGGGACCGGCAGCATCTCTGGAGAGAAGGAATGGGTGACGTTTCGTGTTGAGACTCTTCTTCAGTCTGAAAAGAAGAGGTCTTGACCTGAAACGTCATCCATTGCTCCTCTCCAGAGATGCTGCCGGTCCCGCTGAGTTACTCCAGCATTTTGTGTTTATCTTCAATTTTCTTGGCCCCGCTCTGGGAGTAGAAGTGGGGGCGGATCCGGACCGCAACGGCCGTGAGCCCCAGGCCGAGCTCGGCGATGGTTTTCCTGCTTCTGCTGCTGTTGAAGGTGATACGTTGCGTTGAGCCAGGGTCTTGGGCCTGTCCCACTTTGGCCGTCAGTTCCGCGACAGGCCGTTGGCGCGTGAAGATTTAGTTCACTACAAAAATGTCGGAGCCCCGCGCGATGTCGCGCACAACTCCATACCCCTCCGCGCTTCTCAGTGGGACCGGCCCCGCGCGGCCATACGATGCCCGTGCGCCTCAACGCGACCACGAGGTCGCGTAATTTGCGTGCCAAGGACACGTAAGTAGGACAGGCCCTTAACTCTAACAAGAATCAGCCTGACGAAGGGTCCCGACCTGAAATGTCACCCGTCCATTCCTTCCACAGATGCTGCCTGACCTGCTGAGTTTCTCCAGCACTTTGTGTTTTGCTTGCGATTCCAGCATATGCAGTTCCTTATGTCTCCAAGAGTTGTTATATTATATTCAACTCCAATAGTTGAACTTTATTGTTCATACTTTAGAGATCAAACTGGAGAGAATTATGCTCAACATGTACAATGATCCACGTAGGAAGGAACTGCAGATGCTGGTTTACATTGAAGATAGACACAAAATGCTGGAGTAACTCAGCGGGTCAGGCAGCATCTGTGGAAGGAATGGACGGGTGACATTTCAGGTCGGGACCCTTCTTCAGACTGAGAGTCAGGGGAGAGGGAAACCCAGAGATAAGGAACGGTAAGGTGTGAAAATGAGACATCAAAGGGGACGAAGCACGAAAAATGTAGAATAGATCACCGTTAGCTAGGGGAAGGTTAGCTAGTGTATCATTTTCTACATTACACAAAACTCTTAGCAAATGAAAGCTGGTCGCCCCAATACAGGACAGATGTTAAGGCTTTGGAATGCGTGCAAAGGAGATTTGCCAGAATGCTGCCTGGATTTATTGAAACATATAGAATTATTAAGGGCTTGGACACGCTGGAGGCAGGAAACATGTTCCCGATGTTGGGGGAGTCCAGAACCAGAGGCCACAGTTTAAGAACAAGGGGTAGGCCATTTAGAACGGAGATGAGGAAAAAGTTTTTCACCCAGAGAGTTGTAAATCTGTGGAATTCTCTGCCTCAGAAGACTCGGCTTGTACTCGCTAGAATTTAGAGGATTGAGGGGGGATCTTATAGAAACTTACAAAATTCTTAAGGGGTTGGACAGGCCAGATGCAGGAAGATTGTTCCCGATGTTGGGGAAGTCCAGAACAAGGGATCACAGTTTAAGGAGGAAATCTTTTAGGACCGAGATGGGAAAAACATTTTTCACACAAACATAGAAACATAGAAAATAGGTGCAGGAGTAGGCCATTCGGCCCTTCGAGCCTGCACCGCCATTCAATATGATCATGGCTGATCATCCAACTCAGTATCCTGTACCTGCCTTCTTTCCATACCCCCTGATCCCTTTAGCCACAAGGGCCACATCTAACTCCCTCTTAAATATAGCCAATGAACTGGCCTCAACTACCTTCTGCGGGAGAGAATTCCACAGATTCACCACTCTCTGTGTGAAAAAAGTTTTCCTCATCTCGGTCCTAAAAGATTTCCCCTTTATCCTTAAACTGTGACCCCTTGTTCTGGACTTCCCCAACATCGGGAACAATCTTCCTGCATCTAGCCTGTCCAACCCCTTAAGAATTTTGTACGTTTCTATAAGATCCCCCCTCAATCTTCTAAATTCTAGCGAGTACAAACCGAGTCTATCCAGTCTTTCTTCATATGAAAGTCCTGACATCCCAGGAATCAGTCTGGTGAACCTTCTCTGTACTCCCTCTATGGCAAGAATGTCTTTCCTCAGATTAGGAGACCAAAACTGTACGCAATACTCCAGGTGTAGTCTCACCAAGACCCTGTACAACTGCAGTAGAACCTCCCTGCTCCTATACTCAAATCCTTTTGCTATGAATGCTAACATACCATTCGCTTTCTTCACTGCCTGCTGCACCTGCATGCCTACTTTTAATGACTGGTGTACCATGACACCCAGGTCTCGTTGCATCTCCCCCTTTCCTAATCGGCCACCATTCAGATAATAATCTACTTTCCTGTTTTTGCCACCAAAGTGGATAACCTCACATTTATCCACATTATACTGCATCTGCCATGCATTTGCCCACTCACCCAGCCTATCCAATTCACCTTGCAGCCTCCTAGCATCCTCCTCACAGCTAACACTGCCCCCCAGCTTCGTGTCATCCGCAAACTTGGAGATGTTGCATTCAATTCCCTCGTCCAAATCATTAATATATATCGTAAATAGCTGGGGTCCCAGAACTGAGCCTTGTGGTACCCCACTAGTCACTGCCTGCCATTGTGAAAAGGACCCGTTTACTCCTACTCTTTGCTTCCTGTCTGCCAGCCAGTTCTCTATCCACATCAATACTGAACCCCAATACCGTATGCTTTAAGTTTGTATACTAATCTCTTATGTGGGACCTTGTCGAAAGCCTTCTGAAAGTCCAGATATAACCACATCCACTGGTTCTCTCCTTATCCACTCTACTAGTTACATCCTCGAAAAATTCTATAAGATTCGTCAGACATGATTTACCCTTCATAAATCCATGCTGACTTTGTCCAATGATTTCACCACTTTCCAAATGTGCTGCTATCCCATCTTTAATAACTGATTCTAGCAGTTTCCCCACTACCGACGTTAGACTAACTGGTCTGTAATTCCCCGTTTTCTCTCTCCCTCCCTTTTTAAAAAGTGGTGTTACATTAGCTACCCTCCAATCCTCAGGAACTATTCCAGAATCTAAAGAGTTTTGAAAAATTATCACTAATGCATCCACTATTTCTGGGGCTACTTCCTTAAGTACTCTAGGATGCAGCCTATCTGGCCCTGGGGATTTATCGGCCTTTAATCCATTCAATTTACCTAACACCACTTCCCGGCTAAACTGGTTTTCACTCAGTTCCTCCATCTCATTTGACCCCCGGTCCCCTGCTATTTCCGGCAGATTATTTATGTCTTCCTTAGTGAAGACAGAACCAAAGTAGTTATTCAATTGGTCTGCCATGTCCTTGTTCCCCATGATCAATTCACCCGTTTCTGATTGCAAGGGACCTACATTTGTTTTAACTAATCTTTTTCTCTTCACATATCTATAAAAGCTTTTGCAGTAAGCCCTTTGTCCTCCTCTGCTGGACTCTGAATTTCTCCCAGTCCTCTGGTAGGCTGCTTTTTCTGGCTAATTTGTACGCTTCATCTTTTGTTTTGATACTATCCCTGATTTCCCTTGTTATCCACGGATGCACTACCTTCCCTGATTTATTTTTTTGCCAAACTGGGATGAACAATTGTTGTAGTTCATCCATGCAGTCTTTAAATGCCTTCCATTGCATATCCACCGTCAACCCATTAAGAATCAATTGCCAGTCTATCTTGGCCAATTCACGTCTCATACACTCAAAGTTACCTTTCTTTAAGTTCAGGACCCTTGTTTCTGAATTAACGATGTCACTCTCCATCCTAATGAAGAACTCAACCATATTATGGTCACTCTTGCCCAAGGGGCCACGCACAACAAGACTGCTAACTAACCCTAACTGCTAACAAAGTGGTGAATCTCTGGAATTCTCTGCCACAGAAGGTAGTTGAGGCCAGTTCATTGGCTATATTTAAGAGGGAGTTAGATGTGGCCCTTGTGGCAAAATAGATCAGGGGGTATGGAGAGAAGGTAGGTACAGGATACTGAGTTGGATGATCAGCCATGATCATATTGAATGGCGGTGCAGGCTCGAAGGGCCGAATGGCCTACTCCTGCACCTATTTTCTATGTTTCTAAGACTAATTCACTGGATACTTTCAAGAGAGCTAGATAGGGCTCTTAAAGATAATGGAGTCAGGGGATATGGGGAGAAGACAGGAACGGGATACTGATTGGGGATGATCAGCCATGATCACATTGAATGGCGGTGCTGGCTCGAAGGGCCGAATGGCCAACTCCTGCACCTATTGTCTATTGTCTATAATAACATTTAATGCAAGATAAAGTCCGATCAAAGATATTCCGAGGGTCTCCAATGAGGGAGATAGTAGTCCAGAACTACTCTCTAGTTGTGGTAGGATGGTTTAGTTGCCTGATAACAGCTGGGAAGAAACGATCCCTGAATCTGGCTTGTGTTTTGCCGCAGAGTAAATCTGGACATTAAAAATAAAAAAGGCCACAAACTGACGGTACGAAACAATTCTTATTTAAACCAGATAAATGAGCTGAGGGGACATTGTGACATGCTGTTTGAAGCCTAAACAGCAAAGATGTGCTATCTTGACCCAGGCCCATAATCAGGATGTCCAAGGTTATTAAACAAGGTTATTCCACCGGGTGGCGCCACCGTAGTGTTCGTGTGTTGTTTGTGTGTCCTTTCTACTGTTTTTACTATTTTAAGTTTGTTCTAAAAGTTTGTTTCACTGTTTCTTGGTTAGGTTATGTGGGGGTGAATAGGGGGAATAGGGGGAAACTTTTTTTCAGTCACTTACGCCGACGGTTATGCGATTTTCTCCGTGTTGCACTCCGCCCCCCCCCCCCACCCCCACCCCCTTTTGCGGCCTAACCAAATGTGGAATTGTGCGGCCTTTCCTGGAGACCAGCCCGGAGCTTCCAGAGCGGGTGCAGCGCGGATTTACCATCACAATCAGTTTTATTCGTCACTTGCACATAAAGTGCAAGTGAAATGAATTTGCCAGCAACAGTACAATGAAAAACAACACACAAAAACACAATAAAAATTTAACATAAACATCCACCACGGCATTCATCACTGTGGTGGAAGGCACAACATTTGGCCAGTCCTCCTCCATTTTCCCCCGTGGTCGGGACCTCAACTCTCCGCAGCTGCGGGCGTCCAGATGAGCAGACAAGGTAACAGTCCAGGTAAGTCCTGAATCGGTGCCTCCCCACCGGAGACCGCGGCTTCAGGTTGGTGTAGGCCACAGGCCGGCGGTCGAAGATCTAAAGTTCCCGCCGCACCGTAGCCGAAGAAGAGCTCTGACCCCGGGGCCTGTGGACTTAACACCGTGAAGCCCACTGTCTCCGGTAAGAGGTGGCCGACTCGGGAGCTCCATGCTCCAACTCCAACAAGTGTTCCAATCCGTATTAATGATTTGGAAGAGGGAATTGAATGCAACATCTCCAAGTTTGCGGTTGACACGAAGCTGGGGGGCAGTGTTAGCTGTGAGGAGGATGCTAGGAGGCTGCAAGGTGACTTGGATAGGCTGGGTGAGTGGGCAAATGCATGGCAGATGCAGTATAATGTGGATAAATGTGAGGTTCTCCACATTTAGTTCAACAAAGAAACTGACAAGTTACTAAAGTTACTTTAGTGGCAAAAACAGGAAAGTAGACTTTTATCTGAATAGTGGCCTATTAGGAAAAGGGGAAATGTAACGAGACCTGGGTGTCATGGTACACCAGTCGTTGAAAGTAGGCATGCAGGTGCAGCAGGCAGTAAAGAAAGCTAATGGTATGCTAGCATTCATAGCAAAAGGATTTGAGTATAGGAGCAGGGAGGTTCTACTGCAATTGTACAGGGTCTTGGTGAGACCACACCTGGAGTATTGCGTACAGTTTTGGTCTCCTAATCTGAGGAAAGACATTCTTGCCATAGAGGGAGTACAGAGAAGGTTCACCAGACTGATTCCTGGGATGTCAGTACTTTCATATGAAGAAAGACTGGATAGACTCGGCTTGTACTCGCTAGAATTTAGAAGATTGAGGGGGGATCTTATAGAAACGTACAAAATTCTTAAGGGGTTGGACAGGCTAGATGCAGGAAGATTGTTCCCGATGTTGGGGAAGTCCAGAACAAGGGGTCACTGTTTAAGGATAAAGGGGGAAGTCTTTTAGGACCGAGATGAGAAAACCTTTTTCACACAGAGAGTGGTGAATCTGTGGAATTCTCTGCCACAGAAGGTAGTTGAGGCCAGTTCATTGGCTATATTTAAGAGGGAGTTAGATGTGGCCCTTGTGGCTAAAGGGATCAGGGGATATGGAGAGAAGGCAGGTACGGGATACTGAGTTGGATGATCAGCCATGATCATATTGAATGGCGGTGCAGGCTCGAAGGGCTGAATGGCCTAATCCTGCACCTATTGTCTATGTTTCTATGTCTACTCGTATCTCTTCATGGCAGATGGATAACTAAGACTCAAAGATATTCTGAAGACAGAAGTTCTATTCATAGAAGCACCGTCAAGGGATGTATGTCAAGGATAGACACAACAAGCTGGAGTAACTCAGCAGGTCAGACAGCATCTCTGATGAAAAGAAAGAGGTGACATTTCGGGTCGAGACCGTTCTTCAGACTCTGTAAAGGATATGTTTCTCAGAACGGGACAATATAGCGATTGACAATATTGCTGAAAAATGTTAGCATGAAGACATAATAGAATGAAAGTATTCCATAGCTGCCTGGTGGCAGCATTAATAAAAAATAATGAAGAGGAAATTAGCATTTACGAAGCAGCCGGGATTTAAATACAAGTTAAAATGGCCTGGAGCTACAGTAGAATCTAAAATAGTCCATGATCCTGTCTTACAAAGCTAGTTATGTGAGATTAGTTTCTGATGGTAGAACTTGATGTGCTTATTATTCTATGCCAGCACATGCTAGCTGTAAAATGAAGGAAGTTAATTATTTTTATTTGAAAATGCAATTTGGGCTCCCTTCCAGAAAACCGAGAAGCAGATTTGAATTCAGACATGAAAGAGAAATAATATCCAGCTCAATTTACAAGCGGGTTCTATTGTTGTACGCTGAGTTATATGATCTTTCCTGTGCTCAGTTCATTGGTGCAATCAGAAAGAAAACTCATAGAAACATAGAAAATAGGTGCAGGAGAAGGCCATTCGGCCCTTCGAGCCTGCACCGCCATTCAATATGATCATGGCTGATCATCCAACAGTATCCTGTACCTGCCTTCTCTACATACCTTCGTTGACTATAGCTATGCATTCAATACGGTCATCCCCACCAAGCTCACCACCAAACTCCACCAGCTAGGCCTCAGCTCGCCGATATGCGATTGGATCCTGAACTTTCTGACGGAGCGACCGCAGGCAGTGAGACTGGGCCAGCACCTGTCCTCCACTATCACCCTGAGCACCGGCACACCACAGGGCTGTGTACTAAGCCCCATGCTCTACTCCCTCTTCACTCACGACTGTGTTCCTGCATTCGACACCAACACCATCGTGAAGTTTGCAGACGACACAACAGTGATTGGGCTGATCACCAACGGTGATGAAACAAAATGCAGGGCGGAGGTGCAGAACCTGGCGGACTGGTGCGCACGTAACAACTTGTCACTAAACACCTCCAAGACCAAGGAGCTGATTATTGACTTCAGGAGGTCCCATAATGGAGAATACGCCCCAACCTCCATTTACGGGGAAAGTGTGGAGAGAGTGTCCAGCTTTAAGTTTCTGGGCACTCACATTTCAGAGGACCTCACATGGTCCACCAACACCGCTGCGCTGGTCAAGAAGGCACAGCAACGACTGTTCTTCCTGAGGACATTAAAAAAGACTGGTCTGCCCCAACAGCTGCTGACAACGTTCTACCGCTGCACCACAGAGAGCATACTAACGTATGGCATCTCTGTGTGGTATCTCAGCTGCACGGAGGCGGAGAGGAGAGCTCTTCAGCGCGTCGTCCACAGAGCGCAGAGGATCATTGGGACAGAGCTACCAGCCTTGGAGGGCATCTACCGCACACGGTGCCTCAGGAAGGCCGTCAGCATCCATAAAGACTCATCACACCCCTGTAACGGACTGTTCGAACTACTTCCCTCCGTCAGACGTTACAAGGCCTTCTACGCCAGAACCTCCACACTCAGAAACAGCTTTATTCCAAGAGCTATTGCGGCTCTGAACCGGCCCTGCTGAGTGCCCCCCCCCCCCTGGACTGTCTCCCTCGGATGGTCATGACACACAGCTTATTTATTTATTTTACTTTTCTTTTTCATCGGTTGGTGCTGTATACTAAATCTCGTTGCACTGACGTGCAATGACAATAAAATATATTATTATTATTATTATTATTATTATTATTATTATTATTATTATTATTATTATTATTATTATTATTATTATTATTATTATTATTACCCCCTGATACCTTTAGCCACAAGGGCCACATCTAACTCCCTCTTAAATATAGCCAATGAACTGGCCTCAACTACCTTCTGTGGCAGAAAATTCCAGAGATTCACCACTCTCTGTGTGAAAAATGTTTTTCTCATCTCGGTCCAAAAAGATTTCCTCCTTATCCTTAAACTGTGACCCCTTGTCCTGGACTTCCCCAACATCTTCCTGCATCTAGCCTGTCCAACCCCTTAAGAATTTTGTAAGTTTCTATAAGATCCCATTCAATCTTCTAAATTCTAGCGCGTACAAGCCGAGTCTATCCAGTCTTTCTTCATATGAAAGTCCTGACATCCCAGGAATCAGTCTGGTGAACCTTCTCTGTACTCCCTCTACGGCAAGAATGTCTTTCCTCAGATTAGGAGACCAAAACTGTACGCAATACTCCAGGTGTGGTCTCACCAAGGCCCTGTACAACTGCAGTAGAACCTCCCCGCTCCTATACTCAAATCCTTTTGCTATGAATGCTAACATACCATTGGCTTTCTTCACTGCCTGCTGCACCTGCATGCCTACTTTCAATGACTGGTGTACCATGACACCCAGGTCTCGTTGCATCTCCCCTTTTCCTAATCGGCCACCATTCAGATAATAATCATCGATGCCTCCACTTCCTTTGAAGATTTTGGAGATTTGGTATGTTTTGACGAATACACTTTCAAATGTCTGGTAGAGACCACACTGACAGGTAGAGACCATTATCACATCCTGCTTTGGTTACTTGAACGCCAAGAATGAAGGAGGCTGCAGAAAGTGGGAGACGCTGCCTCATCTATCATGGGTATTGAACTTCCTGCCATCAAAGGGACCTACAGTATACTCCACCACAAAAGGCAGCTAATATCACTCAAGACCCACACAACCCTGGTACACTCTCACCTCGCTGTTACCATCAGGAAGAAGGTATGCAAAAATGCTGGAGAAACTCAGCGGGTGAGGCAGCAACTACTGAGCGAAGGAATAGGTGACGTTTCGAGTCTAGGCCCTTCTTCACTGATGGGGCAGGAAGAAGAAAGGAAGAGGCGGAGACAGTGGGCTGAGGGAGAGCTGGGAAAGGGAGGGGAAGGAGGGAGAAAGCAAGGACTACCTGAAATTGGAGAAGTCAAAGTTCATCCCGCTGGGGTGTAAACTATCAGCATTTCTCCAGCATTTTAGTCTACCTTCGATTTTTCCAGCATCTGCAGTTCTTTCTTAAACAACCATCAGGAAGAAGGTATGCAAACCTGAGAACTTTGACATTGGGATTCAAGACCAGCATCTTTCCATCAACCAGCAGGCTCTTGAACAATACTGCACAGCCCTAACCACGCCCCACATCAACAACAACAAACTATGGACTTTGTATAGGTTGCACCTCCTACTTCAGTTTGCACTATTATGGTCTGGGTACCTAGTATTACTGATAATTTATTGTATTATTGATCATTGTAGATTTATTTGTTATTTCATTAATGGGCCTGTAAAACTAAAGTAAAAATTTCATTGTTCTCAGTTAACGTTCAGTTTAGTTTATTGTTACATGTACCGAGGTAGTCTTCTTCTTCTTGCCTATGGCGTGCACAGCCTAAAGTTGTCGGACAACTTGTCCTATTTGATCTTATTTGATTGTGCACGCCGGGTTGATTGCATTCGTTGGAGCAGGGCGGACCACGTGTAGGTTGCAATCTCCCACCCCACCGAGGTAGTGACACGCTTTTGTTGCTTGTTATCCAATCAGCGGAAAGACAATGCATGATTACAATCGAGCTGTCCACAGTGTACAGAAACATAAGGGATAGACACAAATGCTGGGGTAACTCAGTGGGCCAGGCAGCATCGCTGGAGAGAAGCAATGGGTGACATTTAGGGTTGAGGCCCTTCTTCAGACTGAAAGTCATGGGAAAGGTGAATGAGAGATATAGACGATGATGTAGAGATATAGAAACATAGAAAATAGGTGCAGGAGTAGGCCATTCGGCCCTTCGAGCCTGCACCGCCATTCAATATGATCATGGCTGATCATCCAACTCAGTATCCCGTACCTGCCTTCTCTGCATACCCCCTGATCCCTTTAGCCACAAGGGCCACATCTAACTCCCTCTTAAATATATCCGATGAACTGGACTCAACTACCTTCTGTGGCAAAAAGTTCCAGAGATTCACCACTCTGTGTGAAAAATGTTTTTCTCATCTCGGTCCTAAAGGATTTCCCCCTTATCCTTAAACTGTGACCCCTTGTTCTGGACTTCCCCAACATCGGGAACAATCTTCCTGCATCTAGCCTGTCCAACCCCTTAAGAATTTTGTAAGTTTCTATAAGATCCCCTCTCAATTAACTAAATTCTAGCGAGTACAAACCAGTCTATCCAGTCTTTCTTCATATGAAAGTCCTGACATCCTATATGTAGAATGGAATGCCTTTTATTGTCATTCAAACAGCTTGGTTTGAAGGAAATTGCATTTTCTACAGTCTTAACAATTACAAAAAAACCCAGGACCCTCGCTTAACACAGACATCCATCACAGTGAATCTCCAACACCTCCTCACTGTGATGGAAGGAAAAAGTCTTATCTCTTCCCTTGTTCTTCTCCCGCGGTCCAGCAGTCCAACTGCAACGTTGAGGCGAACTGGAGCTACCGATGTTAAAGCCCCCAGCGTGCGATGGTAAGTCCCGCGGCCATTTAAGCCGCGCTGGGACTTAAGTCTATCGTGTGTTGTGTTAATTTTTTATTCGTATGGCTGTATGGTGACCCCAAAGATCACTGTACCAATAGGTGCATGTGACAATAAATGTCTCCTGATTCTTGATTCTCTTGATTCTGTCTCGAAGGTCCGAATGGCCTACTCCTGCACCTATTGTCTATTGAATTGGCCTCCACTGCCTTCTGTGGCAGAGAATTCCACAGGTTCACAACTCTCTGCGTGAAGAAAGTTTGTTCTCATCTCAGTCCTAACTGGCCTACCCTTTATTCTTAAACTGTGATCCCCAGTTCTGAACTCCCCCAACATCGGGACCATTTTTCCTGCAGTTACAGTAAATGAAAATCTAGCAGGCATGCAGGATGTTTTCTCCATCCACCCCCATTTGAAGGCCACCATTTTCCACCGTTTCTACCCAGTGCTTGGTACTTACTTCCAGCAGCCACTGGTTGTCCTCCAGGATGCACTGAGCCGCAGCCTGATCCATGCTGGTCACCTGTGCATATTCGGCACGGAGACTCTCACGGCAGCGGCGCAACGCTTCCGACGGCCCGGGACTCTTGCACTGAGGCTGCTCCATGGCCGGAGCTGCAGCAAGCGACTCGCCAGCCCAGCAAACACTCGCCAGCCACGGCTCCCCGTCCGCATCTGTCCCCGCCGCTGCTTCTGCTTCCATCCCTCCTTCAGCCCCGGCTCTCTAACACCTGCGGCCCATGCAATTGATATTGGTTTTGAAATTCTTGTTGATCAAGTTCTCAAGTTCTTGTTCTCAAGTTCAAGTTCAAGTGAGTTTAAGTTCAAGTGAGTTTATTGTCATGTGTCCCTGATAGGACAATGAAATTCTTGCTTTGCTTCAGCACACAGAACATAGTAGGCCTTTACTACAAAACAGATCAGTATGTCCATATACCATTATATAAATATATACACACATGAATAAATAAACTGATAAAGTGCAAATAACAGATAATGGGTTATTAATGATCAGAGTTTTGTCTGAGCCAGGTTTAATAGCCTAATGGCTGTGGGTAAGTAGATATTCCTGAACCTGGTCGTTGCAGTCTTCAGGCTCCTGTACCTTCTACCTGAAGGTAGCAGGGAGATGAGTGTGTGGCCAGGATGGTGTGGGTCTTTGATGATACTGCCAGCCTTTTTGAGGCAGCGACTGCGGCAAATCCCCTCGATGGAAGGAAGGTCAGAGCCGATGATGGACTGGGCAGTGTTTACTACTTTTTGTAGTCTTTTCCTCTCCAGGGCGCTCAAGTTGCCGAACCAAGCCACGATGCAACCAGTCTGCATGCTCTCTACTGTGCACCTGTAGAAGTTAGAGAGTGTCCTCCTTGACAAACCGACTCTCAGTAATCTTCTCAGGAAGTAGAGGTGCTGATGTGCTTTCTTGATAATTGCATTAGTGTTCTCGGACCAGGAAAGATCTTCAGAGATGTGCACGTCCAGGAATTTGACCCTTTCAACCATCGACCCATTGATATAAACGGGACTGTGGGTCCCCATCCTACTCCTTCCAAAGTCCAGAGCGTGAGAAATTTGTGATCAGCGTGAGAGTGTGAGAATTTGGCGAAATGCGTGATTCTCACGCTCAATGCGTGAGAGTTGGCAGCCCTGCCACGTGACCCACCCTCCGGCTAGACCCACCCCACGTGACCACCTCCCTCCCCCTCCCCACGTGACCAACCGTCAGCACCAAGGGTGACCGACGTCCCTCTCCTCCTCTAACCGCGCTCATCGGAAGCAACCACGTGATTCCCCCCCACCTCTAATTAGGAGCAGACGAGGGCATTCGATCCAATTTGAGGTACCAGCTACCAAGACAGATGTGTACAGCAATTCATTCTCCCCCCGCACAATTAAAGCATGGAATAGTCTTCACCCTATCATAGTTACCCAACCATATATAACCATATAACAATTACAGCACGGAAACAGGCCATCTCGGCCCTTCTAGTCCGTGCCAAACACTTACTCTCACCTAGTCCAATCCACCTGCACTCAGAACATAATGCCCCTGTCCCACTTAGGAAACCTGAACGGAAACCTCTGGAGACTTTGCCCCACCCAAGGTTTCCGTGAGGTTCCCGGAGGTTTTTGTCAGTTTCCCTACCTGCTTCCACTACCTGCAACCTCCGGGAACCGCACTGAAACCTTGGGTGGGGCGCAAAGTCTCCAGAGGTTTCCGTTCAGGTTTCCTAAGTGCGACAGGGGCATAACCCTCCATTCCTTTCCCGTCCATATACCTATCCAATTTATTTCTAAATGATAAAATCGAACCTGCCTCCACCACTTCCACTGGAAGCTCATTCCACACAGCTACCACTCTCTGAGTAAAGAAGTTCCCCCTCATGTTACCCCTAAACTTCTGTCCCTTAATTCTCAAATCATGTCCTCTTGTTTGAATCTTCCCTACTCTCAATGGAAAAAGCTTATCCACGTCAACTCTGTCTATCCCATCATTTAAATTTTTTATTTTTATTTAACTTATTATAATTTAATTATTTTATAACCAGATGCAACTAAATTTAAGGTAGCTCTTTCTTCCCCAAAAACCCTTTTCTGGTTTAAGTCCTCCCTCCAGCACCTCCAGTTTAAATTCCAATTTGGAATATTTTGGAGGACCAAGAAACCAAGAACCAAGAAGATCCCCAGCAAAGATCTTATAGCAGAGATATAATTGTGTGTGTTATATGATTATATACATATCACATTAATGTATGTGTGTTTATAAACATTTTATTCTTTAACAAGAATTAACAGAATTATGAACTAACAGAATTATGAATCTAACCCAATATCACGAACACAAACTGTTCCCCCGCAACGTTGATTACACTGCGAGTCGGGTCGGTCAGGTTACTAAAATGGGCGGGGAAAAATGCCCAGGATCCCCGACGTAGTGTACCATACGTCAGCCCGTTGCATTTCGCAGGAGCAGCCTATCTTGCCACGCTATAGGATCTTTGATCCCCAGAGCCCGCCCTTGGACGGAGCGTGCTCGCTCCCGCGTAGTTTGACGTTGCCGGCGAGTGCGTGCGTGCGCGACCCCGAGCCCCCCTGTACGCGCGCGGTGCCGTGTATGGGGGACGGTGCGCGTGCGCAGTGCCACGTCCGTGGTGCTGGGCCAGGCCGGGGAGCGGAGGGAGGGAGAGAGAGGCCTGAAGCGGCAGCGGCAGCGTGGATGAGGAGATAGTCAGTCGCTCTCTCACACTCACACACACACACACAGACAGAAGGGGAGGGCATTGCCAGAGGAAGGGAGATAAACCCGCAATGGCCGGCCAGCAGTTCCAGTACGACGACAGCGGCAACACCTCCTTTTATTTCCTCACGTCGTTCGTGGGACTTCTCGTCATCCCGGCCACTTTCTACCTCTGGCCCAAAGACCACAACGACGGTGAGTGAGTGCCCCGCCGACAGACTTGTCCGGGAAATGTCCCAAACAAGCAAGCGTATGTGGTCTCCAAACAAACTCACCGGCGTGTGTGCGCCATCTCCCAGCTTCTACCCCCTTCCTCCTTCCCCCTCCTCCTTTCTCCCTCCCCCCCCCCTCCTCTCCCTCCCCCCCTCCTTTCTCCCCTCTCCCTCCCCCCCCCTCCTCTCCCTCTCCCCCCCTCTCTCCCTCCCCCCCCCCCTCCCTCCCCCCCCCCCCCTCTCCCCCCCCCCCTCCCTCCCCCCCCCCCCTCCCTCCCCCCCCCTCCTCTCCCTCCTCTCCCTCCCCCCCTCCTCTCCCTCCCCCCCTCCTCCTCTCCCTCTCCCCCCCTCCTCTCCCTCCCCCCCTCCTCCTCTCCCTCTCCCCCCCCCCTCCTCTCCCTCCCCTTTCTCCCCCCCCCCCCTCTCCCTCCCCTTTCTCTCTGCCCCCCTCTCTCCCCCCCCCCCCCCTCCCTCCCCCCCCTCCGCCCCCTCTCTCCCCCCCCCCTCTCTCTCCCCCCCTCTCTCTCCCCCCCCTTCTTTTCTTCCCCCTCCCCTTTTTTCTTCCCCCCTCCCCTTTTTTCTTCCCCCCCCCTCTTTCTTCCATGCAAACATGGACCAAGTTTGTGTTTATTATTGTCACATGTACCAAGGTACAGTGGAAAGCTTTGTTTTCAATACCATCCAAACAGATCAGACAATACTAAACCTACAATCAACTTGATACAATCGTCAAACTCAAGTACAATAGAGCAAAGGGGAAGATACATAGTGTAGAACTGTCTCCCTCTCTCCCACATACAGACATCACACACAGACATATTATACACATACATACACACACACAGACATTTCTCTCACACACACACACACACACAATATATATATATATATATATATATATATATCACGCACACACACACACACATAATTATATATGTGCAAAACATGCAGTGCTCCCAGAGCACAGCCTTATAGCAGGACCTACTCCACTCTTCCAATGACCAGGGTGAAAGCAGGGCGTATGGCTGTTAGGTGGTGGGATCAACACAGCGCCTGGCTCTTTACACAGGAACAACAGGACACTGATCCCACACAAAGTACTCTCCAAAAGTTATTGTGTGTGTGTATGATCTGCAGTCTTTCAACCTGTTTCCATTTGGTCTTTTGGCAATTTTTTTATTTTCTAAAGAAAAACAAGTGTAGACTGGATTTAAGAGGAGACTTGCGCTGATTTGTTGACAAACAGCTGTGAAATGACTCACCTTTTCTTGGGAGTATGGAGTAGTGGGTGTTTCCATTTTATTTTCTTCATGCCATCTTTTTTAGTGTGTAGATGTTTTGTTTTTGTTTAGGATTTTAAAAAATACTTTTGAGCCTCTTTCAGCAGAATTGGACTGGTATTCCTCATAACGTATCTCAGTATCTATCCAAATGAGAATTTCAGATACTGAAAATTTAAAAATAATATTGTGCAACAGATGAATCAGCATTTACAAAGCAAGAAGTCAAGTTGACTATTTTCCAGCTTGTTTGATGTTGTCCTTGAAACAGTAAAGACTTCTATCTTTACACCTGCCAATGAATCTTTAATGTTGCCATAAATCTCCTGTCATTTAATCTAATGGACTGTAATGACATTTAAAACTGCTTCTGGGTGCTGACAAGAAACTTGTACACCACAAACAGAAATTAAAAGTGGTAACTTGTGGCTTTTTAGCATTTGTGCTTGGTACTTTCTGAATTATATTGTGATATAAAATATCATATATACCTCATAGCTGTACATTTAAACAACAACTGGCAGAACTGTGAATTCACACTCACCTAAAATTCAATAAGGGTATAAAGAGATGAAAGCTGCAGACCTGTGTAAACAATCTTTCTGTTGGATTCCTGTGTATAGTTTAAGGTGTTTTAACTGTTCTGAATTGTTCTGTACCTATTGTCTATTCACAACTTTTTGGGTGAAAAGGGTTTTCCTCATCTCAGTCCTAAATGACCTACTCCATAATTTTTAATAGTTTTTTTATATTTCTACAAAAGAAACACTGTACAGGTTTGTGGGGAGGGTGGTGTTTAGACAATAGACAATGGGTGCAGGAGTAGGCCATTCGGCCCTTCGAGCCAGCACCGCCATTCAATGTGATCATGGCTGATCATCCCCAATCAGTACCCCATTCCTGCTTTCTCCCCATATCCCCTGACTCCGCTATCTTTAAGAACCCTATCTAGCTCTCTCTTGAAAGTATCCAGAGAACCGGCCTCTGAGGCAGAGAATTCCACAGACTCGCCACGCTCTGTGAGAAAAAGTGTTTCCTCGTCTCCGTTCTAAATGGCTTACTCCTTATTCTTAAACTGTGGCCCCTGGTTCTAGACTCCCCCAACATCGGGAACATGTTTCCGGCATGTCCAAACAATAGAAAAACTGCATTGTATTTGTATACATAAGAGTCGTGACGTGCAGAATGAACTTTGAAATAGTATCTTAATTCAATTTAATTAAACCTAGGGACTTGTGTTTACACGGAAGGGGTTGGTGCAGTCTTGTGTGAGTTTGAAGTTAGTGGATAAGTTTGCATGATATCTTACTCTGTGTTGTGATGTGGATGCAGAATGCAAATGCATTCTTAGCATCTTCATCTCCACATGACTGGAATGGTTTCTGTATGTAGAAACCTTTTTAATTTGACGTTTTATGAATCTCAATCTGGTTCATTTTATTAAGATCTCATGTCAGATATTTGTGCAGTTTTACTTGCATCTAGGTTAATTGTTTTTTTCTATTGTTTAATTACAGTATATTTCCACAAACAGTCATTTTTTTCAGCAATGTTACCTAATATTTTGTATTAGCGCTTGAACATTGGGGCAGGACCGAAGCCATAATATTTGAGGTATGGAACATTTAAAATTTTGAGGAACTCCAAAGATTAATTTCCCACCATGTGAAGAAATGTACCTCAGACCCAAGTAACTGACTCCTTATTTTGAGACATTGAAACATATAAGATTGTTAAGGGCTTGGATACGCTAGAGGCAGGAAACGTGTTCCCGATATTGGGGGAGTCCAGAACCAGGGGCCACAGTTTAAGAATAAGGAGTAAGCCATTTAGAACGGAGACGAGGAAACACCTTTTCTCACAGAGAGTGGTGAGTGTGGAATTCTCTGCCTCAGAGGGCGGTGGTGGCAGATTCTCTGGATACTTTCAAGAGAGAGCTAGATAGGGCTCTTAGAAATAGCGGAATCAGGGGATATGGGGAGAAGGCAGGAACGGGGTACAGATTGGGGATGATTAGCCATGATCACATTGAATGGCCTACTCCTGCACCTATTGTCTATTGAGACTGTGACCCCTGATTCTAGACACCCAGACTGGGAGAAAGAGCAATTCTTGGCAAACCTGCAAGAATTTGTACGCAGAGATTGCTACTCATTCATCTAAATTCAAGAGTACAGCCTAAACTCACCTCGTATGACAAGCTCACCATTCTTAGAGTAAGTCTGGTAAATCTTCACTGCACACCCTCTACCTCTGAAAGACCAGATTTCTACCAAATGTTCCAGAAGTGGTCTCACCAGGGCACACCTACTGTAATTAGAGCAAAATGTCTCTACTCATGTAACCAAAATTTGTTGCTGTAAAGGGCAACATATTGTGTGCCCTACTGCTTGCTGAAGCTGAATGTTAAGTTCCAATAATTTGTAAAAAAAGTCACTTCTTTCACTCTTTCATAATTTAAATAATCACTATTCTGATTCTTTCCATCTCTTTGTGAACAGCTGGTGCCTCAGCACTTGTACATTTGACACCCTGCTAGTCATATTCTCCCAACCTGAAAAAGACCTATTTATTCCCACAGTTTTCTATCTGCCTACCAATTCTCAATCTACACCAGTTGTACTGTACACTTTAATGTTTTTTTTTTTAATAACCTATGTGCATCATCTGAAAGGTCAAATGAACCAATTTGCCTTCATCAAATTTAGTCTTAAATCCACTGTTCTGCCTGATCCGTTCCAAGTGTCTTGGTATCCTTTGGTTATAGATTACAGCAAATTCCCTCCTTAAGCCGCTCTGCATTCTTTCAGCTCACTCTGCCATCCAGCTTCACGTTATTGGCAAATCTGGATATATTCCCTCGCATTATTGAAATAGATTGTGAACAGCTGGGGCTCTAGCATTGATCGTTGTGGTCATGGCCTCCAGAACTAAAGCGATCCTCTCTTTGCCTTCTAAATTAATAAAAATTGGTGATGATATACGTAGACTTTAGTAAGTCTTCTGACAAGGTCTTGCTTGGCAGGCTGGTCCACATGGGATCAGAGTTGTATTGGCAAACTGGATCCAAAACTAGCTTGACTATAGGACGCTAATCGTGCTGGGTTGCTTTTGACTTGTCATCAGTGGTGCTGGTTCCATTGTTTTTATTCATCTATATAAATGATTGAGAGTTGAAAGTGCAAGCCACAATTTTCAGCAAAAATAAAAACCACACTGTTGGAGGAAGTTTCACTGTCCTGATTAAATGTTATAGTTTGTATGCCTCGTTGTCACCTCACCCTCGGCTAACAATGAATCATTCCTAGATTCATTGTCTGCTCTGATCTTTCGTTTTCACACCTCACCTTTCCATTTGTCTAGTCTCCCTCTCCTCTGACTCAGTCTGAAGAAGGGTCTCAACCCAAAACGTCACCCTTTCTTTCTCTCCAGAGATACTGTCTGTCCTGCTGAGTTACTCCAGCATTTTGTGTCTATCTGCAGGTGGGACGTCAGGCACCATCTACGGAGGGAATTGAAGGAAGCATTTGGAATATTGGTGCAGTTCTGGTATCCCCGTTAAAGAAAGGATGTGGAGGCTTTGGAAAGGGTGCAGAGGAGATTTATCAGAAAATGCTGCCTGGGTTAGAGGATTTCAGCTAAAAGGAGTGATCAGATGAACTTGGATCGTTCACTCTGGAACGTTGGAGGTTGAGGCAGATGATAGAAGTATATAAAATTTTGAAAGACATAGATAGCTTGTACATGCTAGAATTTAGAAGATTAAGGGGGGATCTTATAGAAACTTACAAAATTCTAAAGGGGTTGGACAGGCTAGATGCAGGAAGATTATTCCCGATGTTGGGGAAGTCCAGAGCTAGGGGGTCACAGTTTAAGGATAAAAGGGAAGTCTTTTAGGACCGAGATGAGAAAAACATTTTTTACACAGAGAGTGGTGAATCTGTGGAATTCTCTGCCACAGAAGGTAGTTGAGGCCAGTTCATTGGCTATATTTAAGAGGGAGTTAGATGTGGCCCTTGTGGCTAAAGGGATCAGGGGTTATGGAGAGAAGGCAGGGATGGGATACGGAGTTGGATGATCAGCCATGATCATATCGAATGGCGGTGCAGGCTCGAAGGGCCGAATGGCCTACTCCTGCACCTATTTTCTATGTTTCCATAGGGTAGACAGTCAGAATCTTTTTCCCTGGGTGGAAATGTCCAAAGGTAGACACAAAATGCTGGAGAACAGGCAGCATCTCTGGAGGGAACGAATGGGTGACGTTTCGGGTCGAGACCCTTCTTGAGACTGAGTCAGGGGAGAGGGAGACTAGACAAATGTCCAAAACGAGAGGGCAAAGCTATAAGGCGAGAAGGGGAAAGTTTAATGGAGATGTGCGGGGCATGTTTTTTTTACACAGTGGTCATTGCCAGGGGTGGTGATGGAGGCAGATATGATAGTGGTGATTAAGAAGCTCAGATAGGCACATTGGAAGTGCAAGGAATAGAGGGATGTGGATGTTGTTGGACTAACTTTAGTCGGACTTTACTGGATAGCAGGCAACAAAACTTTCCTGTGCCTCAATACACACGACAATAAACTATGTACATACAAATGAGATCATTTTAATTTGGCATGTCTGGTGTAAACATTGTGGTCGGAAGACTGAAGAAAGGTCCTGACCCAAATCGTCACCCATCCATGTTCTCTATAGATGTTTTCTGCCCCTCTTTGTTACTTCAGAGCTTTGTGTCCTAAAAAGTCATTGTTTATTTCCCTCCCAGATGTTTTCTCGGTCTCGCAGAGTTCCTGCAGCGTTTTTTTTGCTCATGATTCCAGCATGTGTAGTCTCTTGTGTTTGTGTCTCCACAATTATTTATTTTGCGGAGGACAGAAGACATGCCGTCAGTTTTGTGAAATGGATAAAGGGCAGTAGGATAGAAATATGCCGATGGAATGGCAGGCATGCGGTAGATGAAGTTTAGTGGGGGAAAAAGTGAGGCAAGGAAGAAGAAATATTGGATGAGGATTCGGTTGTAAAATGGGTGTGGGAGCAGAGGGATTTGTGAATGCCAGTGCACAAGCAACGCCGGTTGAAAAAGTTAATAAGGCAAACAGAATTCTAGGTTCTTAACAGGCATAGAATACAAAAGGGAAGGTAGACAAAAGTCTGAGGAAGGGTTTTGGCCCGAAACGTTGCCTATTTCCTTCGCTCCATAGATGCTGCCTCACCAGCTGAGTTTCTCCAGCAATTTTGTCTACCTTCAATTTTCTGCATCTGCAGTTCATTCTTGAACATACAAAAGGGAAGTCATGCTGAACTTTTATAAAACATTGGTCTGGAATATTGTGTTCATTTATGGCTGCCTCATAAGGATGTAGAGGCATCTGTAAAGGGTCCAGAACAGAATGGTTCTTATGAGAAGATATTACAGTTACAGGGATAGTTTAGAGAGACTAGAACTGTTTTTCCTTGGAGAAATATCAAGGAAGATTTAATAAAATCACAGAAAATGAAAGGTCTGAAATCAGTGGATAGTGGGAACCTGTTGGTGGAGGAATGGGGAAATAGAGGTCACGGATATAAACTAAAACTAAAAGGAGAAATCGGAATGATGCTTGGAATGTAAACGCGTGGCCTGCAGATTCCATTGTGGCTTCAAGGAAATTTGATAAATAGATGGTGAGGAAATAATTTGCAAAGCTATGGGAGTGACCAGGAGCCACTATTACTAATGTAAAGTTATCTAATTCACAGTTCTGTTTTCATAAGTTCTAGAAGCAGAATTAGACCCATCAAGACTACTCCACCATTCAATCATGGCAGATCTATTTTTCTCTCTCAATCCATCCTCCAGTCTTTGCCCCATAACCCCTGTCCCCCTTACTAATCAATAATCTGTCAATCTCCACCCGTAAAAATATCCATTGAATAATCAATCCTTTCACGCTCTCTCCTTTGATGGTGGAATATCTTTTCTTCCTTTCAACCTGTGGGAACTGTTCTAAATCTATCGTATTTTGGAGGGGAGTAATATTGCTTTTACTATTTCCCTAACTGCTACCATTAAAAAAAACCCACCTGGAATACAAGTCATCAGGACCTGGGAATTTATTGTACTTCATTCCCCTCAGATGGCGGCGGAGGCCGGTTCTCTGGACGCTCTCAAGAGAGAGCTAGATAGGGCTTAAAAATAGAGGAGTCAGGGGATATGGGGAGAAGGCAGGAATGGGGTACTGATTGGGGATGATCAGCCATGATCACATTGAATGGCGGTGCTGGCTCGAAGGGCTGAATGGCCTACTCCTGCAACTATTAACTATTGTCTATTAATTTCTTCTTTACTAGTGTTTTCTTTAACTTATGTTACTGTTGGTGAACCTCTCCTTTATTCTACACCTGTAGTCTTCTACAGGTTATGGGAGGTTTTCTGTGCGTCGTGACTCTTGCACATAGATCTAAACATCAGTACATCTGGTTCCTTATTGCAAGGAAATCAGTTGTGACTCCATGCTTGCCTATGCAATTGAACATTATCAATCCAATCTTCTTGCGTATGGCGTGCACATCCTAAAGTTGCAGGACAACTTGTTCTATTTGATCTCATTTGATTATGCACGCCGGGTTGATTGCATTCGTTGAAACAGGGCAGACCACGTGAAGGTTGCAATCTCCCACCCCATCCATTCAATGACGACACCAGAGGATGTTCATGAACTCCGCAGGGTTTATGACTATCTGGTGGTTTATGATTCTTCAACTTGAGCTGACATTGTTAATTCAAGTTTTTTTAATTAGTTGTATTTCAAATTCCCTAGCTCCCAGGATAGGATATGAACTTCTTCCCCTGGGACTGTGGTTTCCACTCCTTTAACCCAACCACCCTGCTTCATACCTTTTTCTTGTTTTACACCTTTGGCTATATTTTAAAAGTATTGTCACTAAAGTGCTTTGGGGAACGGGAGACGGGGTGAGATGGAGTTGCTGGTGAGTTATGATGGAATTACAGATGCTGTATGAGTGCAAGTACCCTTCAATATCAGTATGAAATTTTGTGTCACTTTGCGATTTCTTGCTGTTGTTTATTCACTTTGACTATTTTCATTGATTCAATTACCTAAAAGACTTGAATCTTTGCACTTGGCTGCCTTGTTATTAATGAGGTTTCTTTCCGAAATATAATTCATAAACTTATTTATTTAAATTGTACTCATTCACATTGCGGTACCTGCACCTATTATCTGTTGTCTATTGGTAGGCATGGTATTCCATCAGTTCTGTGTGTGATCAGTGCATTAGTACACCAAGGTATTGGACCTTGTTTTTATGATGCTTAGCTATCCTAATCTTGAATCAATCGTAATATCGGGTGCAATATTGGGATAAGCATACGGTACAAAAGAAAATACTCAATTGATAAAATTACGATTGTAAGATTGTTACTTTTTAACCATATGATAATAAGACATAGGAGCAGAATTAGGCCATTTGGCTCACCCAGCCATGGGGTGGGCTCTGGTGCTCTGAGGCAGCAAATATACCATTGCGCCACTGTGCTGTCTGTGGTAATGAATTATGGAAATTCACCACCCTGGCCAAAGAAATTCCTCCTCAGCTCCATTCTAAAGGTACGTCCCTTTATTTTGAGGCTGTGCCTTCTTCTTGCGTATGGCGTGCACAGCCTGAAGTTGTAGGACAACTTGTTCTATTTGATCTTATTTGATTGTGCATGCCAGGTTGATTGCATTTGTTGAAACAGGGCAGACCACGTGAAGGTTGCAATCTCCCACCCCAGGCTGCGCCTTTTGGTCCTAGACTCTCCCACTAATGGAAACATCCTCTCCACGTCCACTCTATCCAGTCCTTCACATTAAAAATAAAACATGGTCGTAGTTTATAGCTGTTGCATTTTTGTGAAGAATTCAATCAAATCTTCCATTCCTTCCTTACTTAAAGAGATAATTTATTTTGGGTGATAGTTCTATTCATCACCAACAACCTCTCTGAAACCTCTCTGAGGTAGGAGTTAGAATGAAGTTTATTCTAAATGTGCTGCAGCGATCATCAAAAAAAGTGTTTTCTAGCAAGGTGCAGGCTAGCAATCGAATTAAATCTTTCCTATCAGCAGCCACAGCATAATAGTTCCCAGTTCTAAGAGGAGTGGCTGGAACTGGAGCAAAATGCATCTAGTGGAAACATTCGGTTCACTTGACCTCCTTAGCTAATTTTAACAGTGGGTTTAATTTCAGCTTGGGTAGGGGGGGGGTCAAGATGTTAAATTGTGAGCTGATTTTACGGCTTGGTTTGTTTTCTCCAGAGTGTTGGAGGCTTAGAGCAGACCTGATAGAAGTGTACATGGGTATTATGAGAGACAGCCAGAACCTTTTTCTTAGGGTTGAAAAGTCATAGACAAGAGGGCATAGTTTAAGGTGAGGGGGGGGGAAAGTTCAATGGAGATGTGCAGAGTGAGTTTTTTGTTTACACAGTGGGGGCTAGGGGTGGTGGAGGCGGATACGATAGTAGCATTTAAGAAGGTTTTGGATAGGCAGGGAATGGAAGGATATGGATCACGTGCAGACAGAGATGATTAGTTTAACTTGCCATCATGGGAATTGTGGGCCGAATGGTCTGTTCCTATGCTCTACTGTTCTATGTACGTACTGTGAACATTCCGATCTGTTGTTGGCAACTGTTATCTGTACTACACATCTTACAACTGCTCTTTCTAAATTTAGTCTGTTTGTCCTAGACTAAATATTGTACACCTAAATTATTAATTAATAGCTATAGTATAACAATATTAGCAGGATATATATTAACTGGGTGGTGCAGTGGTAGAGTTGTTGCCTTACAGCGCCAGAGACCTGGGTTCGATCATGACTGCGAGTGCTGTCTGTATGGAGTTTATATGTTCTCCCTGTGACCTCGTAGATTTTCTCTGGGTGCTCCGCTTTCGTCCCACACATCCAAAGATGTACAGCTTTGTTGGTTAATTGGCTTCTGGAAATTGTACTTTTTCACACAGAGAGTTGTGAGTCTGTGGAATTCTCTGCCTCAGAGGGCGATGGAGGCCGGTTCTCTGGATACTTTCAAGAGAGAGCTAGATAGGGCTCTTAAAGATAGCGGAGTCAGGGGATATGGGGAGAAGGAAGGAACGGGGTACTGATTGGGGATGATCAGCCATGATCACATTTGTGGTGTATATTATATAAATGGTGTTACCTACCTCCAAGTTAAAGGGGGAGCAGTGTGATGTATGTGATATAATTAGCAAATGTTATGTCTTGTGCGAGGGGACGCATGCGCTGGGGGAGACTCAAGGTGGCGTCCTGGAATTAAGAAGCATGTTAGTTTACTCCCGTATCTGAGTGTTATTTTAAGTCAGTTCCAAGCACCCAAATACACAACAACATTGAGTGCTGGTTCGAAGGGCCGAATGGCCTACTCCTGCACCTATTGTCTATTGTCTCTAGTCTGTAGGATAGTGCTAGTGTGATCACTGGTCACCAGGGTCTTGGGCCAAATAATCTGTTTCAATGCTGTATCTCTAAAGTCTAAGTGAGATTTAATAATGTCATTGAGATTTTTAATATTTTAAAGTTCAGCAGTGAGTATTAGAATTAAATTATATAGTTTACTTTTTGATTTCTGAAGTTACTTGTATTTGCTAGTTATGTATATTTCCTCTCTATTAGCAAAAGAAGTTCCTTGCTTTTTCCTCCCCACGGTTTTCAGCTAATCATTTTCCTTCTGCACTGCGGTTCCACAGGTGCAGGGTTGCACTCATGGGTATTCTTCAAATGTGCAAGTCGGTAATGAAACTGAGAAACAATTTGAGTCATGGGGCTTTGGTGCTTTAACCTATGCTAAGTCAATATTCACACTTGCACTGTTCCAGCAGGTGGGCAGAGGTTTAAAAAAAAAAAGCAGTTTTTCATCCCATTCCCATCCCACTTCATTGTGTAAAATAATTATTGAGTGAGCAAGAACAAGGATATTTTGGAGGGAAAATTTAGAATTGGAATTACAAATTATAACTCTTTGACCTCATTAGGAATGTTGCCACATCATATTTCATTTACTTTATGAACGGGAAGTGACAGGGAATTATAGCACCAATTCTATGCCGCCAGCCAGCTTCCAAAGAGATGGGATTCCGAAGAAATGATTAACAGATATTGTTAATTGGTATTTGGAGCAGTTTAAGTCTCAAATGCACAAAAGGTTTATTTTACTGCAATTTGAGTGATGATTATATCTCTGGCATTCATGGTGAGCAAAGGTGATTACTTTTGGCTGTTTTTGGTGTTGTGAGAAAAAAAATGTTTCAATGAGAATCAGACAGAAGACCCAATCAATACAAATTGATCTGCAAGAATTTGTTTGGCCTGGTCTCTGTTTTTCCTGTTACAGGCTCATACTGGGCATGGTTGAGCAGCATCAGTGGATGTGATAAATGAAATTAGCACGTCTGGTCAATGACCTTTTAGTTTGCTTCTCTGTTTCTGTTTAAAGAAGCTAACGGATAATTCAGTAACTTTATAACTTTGTTCAATGAAGCACAAAGGTGGAATTGAGGAGGAAGAAGTAGAAACAAGGAACTGCAGACGATGGTTTATGAATCCAAAGTGCTGGAGCAACTCAGCGGGTCAGGCGGTATCTCTAGAGAGAAGGAATGGATGACGTTCGGGTCGAGATGCTTCTTCAGAGAGATTGATGATATTTTGTGTGGGGACCATTCGGACTTGACTCCCTGTGGTTAAGATTGGGATTTTTATGTCTAACATTAAATATTATGAGGAACATATGGCTGCTGATGTGATCACAGCACATTCAAAAGATATGGTTTGCAAACCATAAGCACTATGCAGAGATGTTTGCATCAAGTGAAGTGAAAGGTAGCTAGGTTGCTGTTATTTCAGCACAGGACAAGGAACTACAGGCTGGTAAGCCTGACATCAGCGGTGTGTAAGTTTCGGGAGGCGATTTTGAGAGGATCCAAGTGCACTGGACTGAGTAGAGATAGTCAGCCTGGCTTTTTGCATTGGAATTTGTCTCATAAATCTGTTGGAGATTTTTTAAAGAGGTAATAACTAAGAGGATTGATGAGAGCAGGGGAATGAGTGGGCATTGTCTAGGCGCACTTTAATGGGGTCTTTAACAAGACCCTGTATGGTCGTCTAGTCGAAGGCAGACACAAAATGCTGGAGTCATATGCACCGGAACCAGCATCTGCAGTTCTTTCCTACACATGGTAGTCTAGTCTGGCAGGTTAGTTTGCATGCTATCCAGGGAGAGTCAGATGATTTTATACACATTTGGTGTGACGTAAGAACAGAGAATGGTGGTAGGTTTTTTGGACTAGGGGGACTGTGACTAGTGATATGTAAAAGTGACTGGTTCTGGGCCCATTGTTGTTGGTCATTTATCATAAGCAATCTGGGAATGTACTAGGCATGGTTAGTAAATGTGTAGATAACACTAAAATAGCTGTTATTGCAGCCAATGAAGTAGTTTATAAGACCATAAGACATGGGAACAGAATTAGGCCATTCACCCCATCGGGTCTACTGTGCCATTCAATCATGGCTGATCTATTTTTCCTCTGAACTCCATTATCCTGCCTTCTCCCTATCTTTGACACCCTTGAGAAGAATCAAGAACCTATCAATCTTCGCTTTCTGCAATAATTGATATGGAAACATGATCAGCTAGGTAAGTGGGTCGAGCAGTAGCAAATGATGTTCAATTCAGTAAATGCAAGGTGTTGTGTTTTGGAGAGTCAAACTAGAATAGGACTTTCACAGCTCTTAGTTCCTGCATGTGCATATCTTTGAATATTTGTTTAGAGATTGGCAGAGAGCATACTGACCAGGTGTATCATGACCTGGTTTGGTAACACCCTAGAATGAAGAAGGCTGTGGAAGGTGTTTAAAATTGCCCGGTCCATCAGGGGTACTGACCACCTAACCATCAAATGGATCTACAGAAACAGGCAAAGACACACACCAACCTGATCAAGCACTCATCCTGTTGGTATCATCGGGGGAGAAAAGGTACAGGAGGCTGACAATTGTGACCTCCAGGTTTATGAACAACTTTTCAACAACCATAACATCTTTGCACAACCCTACCTCAATCTACTATGGACTTTGTTTAGGTTGAACCACACACTTCAGATTCCACTATTATGGTCTGGGTATCAAGTCTTGCTGTTAATTTATTTCAATATTAATTAATTATACATTTATTTGTTCTGTTAATGTGCCTGTAAAGCCTCAGCAAATAATCATTTCTTTGTTCCGTTCCGGTACATATGACAACCAAACACTTGACTCTTGAACAGTGCAGCAAATAGGCCATGTGTTTGTTTTCTCTGCTATTAAGTAGGATGATGCATAAATTATTTTTACCTCTGTGCTATTCCTGTAACGTCTCCATAAATCCCTCGATTTCTGAAATCTATCAATCAGCCTTGATGTAATCACAGTTCAGATTCTTGCATAGAGAATTCAAAGAATTCACTGCTCCCAGGGTGAAAACCATCTTTTCGTATCTCGGCCCTAAATGGTTGACCCCCTTATTTTGAAAAACGTTATTCTTAAGGGGGTGGGTGGAAGGAATCTATTGCCGCCTATTTGTCCTCACACTATCGTGTCAATCATAAGGGAGTAGAATTAGGCCATTTGGCCCATCCTCTGCCATTCAATCATGGCTGATCTATCTCCCTCCCAACCCCATTTTCCTGCCTTTTCCCATAACCTCTGACACCTGTATTGATCAAGAATCTATCTATCTCTGCCTTAAAAATATCCACTGTCTTGGCCTCCACAGCCTTCAGTGGCAAATAATTCCACAGATTCACCACCCTCTCAATAAATTTCTCCTCATCTCCTTTAATTCTGAGGCTATGACCTCTAGTCCTAAACTCTCCGACTAGTGGAAACATCCTCTTCACATCCACTCAATCCAAGCCTTTCACAATTCTGTATGTTTTAATGAGGTCCCCCCCCCCCTCATTCTTCTAAACTCCAGCAAGTACAGTGTTGACAAACACTCATCATAGGTTAATCTGATCATTCCTGGGATCATTCTTGTAAACTTGCTCTGGATCCTCTCCAGAGCCAGCACATCCTTCCTCCGATATGGTGCCCAAAATTGCTCACAATATTCCAAAAGCGGACTTACCAGTGCCTTATAGAGCCTCAACATAACATTCTTGTTTTTGTATACAAGCCCTCTTGAAATAAATGCTTGTGTTGAATTTGCAATAATGGATTGCAAAAGAAATTGGGCCCTTTATAATTTTTACTATTTGTACAACTTTCTCTGGTATGATTTCGAAAGAATAGACTAATGTGATATCTAAGTTCACAGAAGTTGCTTTGAACTTTTAAACTGTTTCCTTGTTTCTGAGGGTTAGCGACATTTTGATTGTATACTTGTAACTTTGCTCAATAGCCTTTTATGTGACATCTTGTTAAAGATCATGAAAGCTGTGTATATGCCATCCATTACATTATCCATGCACAGTATCTGTTGCCTCAAAGAATAATGTGTAGGAAGGAACTGCAGATGCTGGTTTGAACCGAAGATGGACACAAAATGCCAGAGTAACTCAGCAGGACAGGCAGCATCTCTGGATAGAAGGAATGGATTAAGTTTCGGGTGAGACCCTTCTTCAGACTGAGTTGGGAGAGAGGATACAAAGATAAGGAAGTGTAAGGTGTGAAAACGAGATAAAATGGATGGAGATCAAAGAAAATGTAGAATAGATCATTGTTTCTGTAAGCTAAAAATACCAAATACGGCCTATTACATTATCATTGCACTAGTATTAATAGATGCGATTGCGTGTCAATTTTAATGGCCACCCACGGATTAAGTAGCAGCTATTTTCTTTCAAGACAATGTTGTTTGATTAATAGTGGGAGGTTACAGGAAAACAGATTTTCTTCTCTTTGACTTTTTTTTCCAAGATAGCTTTTTCCTGCTTGTCAATTTCCAAAATAACTAAATCAAAATTTTCTAGGTTGAAATTGTGTCATAACCAATGAGGGTATGTAATACACATAACACTCTCTGTTCTCTAATTTGTCAATTGCATTATACTCTATTTGTGTGATGGAAGCATATACTACTACATGTATACTTTGTTCGATGTGGATATCCAAACCAAACTGAAGGTTGGATGCCGATGCATCTAACTATCGCTTTGTCTCTGAACGGCATTGAGTTACACAGTAGTATGGCGATGGGATAGAGAAAGGGACTTGATGCACTTTATATTTACCATCTCAGCTTCACGGTGCCCTCCATAATGTTTGGGACAAAGACCCATGCCTCTGTACTCTACAATTTGAGATATGTAATAGCGATTCATGGACATCACTTAATGCTGGGTGTCTTCTCCGGTGATGCTCTGCCAGGCCTATATTACAGCCATCTTGAGCTTATGGTGATTTCCATGAATCGCAGACTTTAAGCAGTCATTGCATGCAAAGGATATGCGACAAAATACTAAACATGACTACTTTCATTTACATGACATTGCTGTATCCCAAACATTATGGTGCCCTGAAATGGGGGGACTATGTATAAACACTGCGGTCATTTCTACATGGTGAAACCAAAATGTATAATAATAATTTATTACGGACTCGAGGTCCAGACAAGGGGCAACATTACATTTAAAAAAAAAATGCATTGCATATTTAAAAAAATATCATAAAGTACATATAAAATCTTAGTATATCACTTATAAAAGCATCATAAATTATATATTTTTTAAAACACAATACATGAGTTAAAAATCCAGATTAAAAGAATGATCAATGTCCTACAATGAGACAACGATACCAGTGTCTCCACAGCTGGGATTCGTAGCGTGTAGTGCTAACCCTTATGTTTGACAAGGCCACAATAATTACATTTTTAGAGTCATTTATCCTGCGAATGAATGTATACATGTGATTTCTTAGAATAGCTTCTAAAGTACTGACTCCTGTAGCCACAAACATATTACTGGCACTACACCATCTAGGTTTCCTTAGCAGTGTTCTCATGGCATCGTTATATGCCACCTTTAGTCTCTGCACACTTGTCTTTCCATAGTTCGACCATAGGTGCGCAGTGTAGAGTGGTGTGCAGTATGCTCTAAACAGCGACATCTTCACCACATCTGCACACGCACCAAATTTACGCAAGAGAATATTCGCCTGTACATACAGCATGCGTCGTTGCCTATAAATATCCTCATCATCTGTCATTTGTTCTGTAATAAAATGCCCTAGATATTTTACCTTATTACAGACACTAAGATTATTGTCAGACAATTTAAAATCAGGAAATTTTAGACATTTATCCTCTTTGGTTCTACAGATCATAACAGCACTCTTACTAGCATCATATTTAATATCATGTTCCACACCATACACAGAACATATAGGAAGGAGCTGCTGGAGACCAGCGCTGGATGGACTAAAGACTACAAGATCATCTGCATACATAATATGGTTCACTAAAATATTACCAATCACGCACCCAGTATTACAGGCTTTCAATTGTTTGGACAGATCATCAATATATAGATTAAAAAGGACTGGGGACAAAATTCCCCCTTGTCTAACACCATTGCTAACCCCAAATGGGGCTGAGACCCTATTGCCCCATTTTATTTGCATAGTCTGGTGGGCATACCAGTAGGCCAGAATTCTCACACTGTATTTAGGCACCCCTCTTTGACCCATTTTACCAAACAACTTTCTGTGACTAACATGGTCAAAGGCTTTGGAAGCATCAATAAAGCACATAAGGTTTAAGAGTTTTTGCCTCTATATTTGTTTACAATCTCCTTTAGGGCATATATGCATAAGTCAGTGCCATGTTTAGCTTTAAAGCCAAACTGGTTATCTGTGGAGTTAACAAACTCATTTAGTCTATCCAGCAGAACTCTTTCTAAAACTTTGGCAATATGCTGGCTAAAGCTATGGGCCTGTAATTATTTAGGCTGCCTACTTTACCAGCTTTGTCCTTAATGACCGGCACTAACAGAACAGACTACATTGAGTCTGGTAACAAGCCATGAATCATAAAGCCAGTAAAACAAATAGCAAGGAGAGGAGCTATCCTCATACTTGCATACTTAAGATGTTCAGCAGAAATGTTCAGTTTAAAAATGTCCTTTACTAAAATCTGACAATGTGCACTTTAACCACATGTCATTTTTTTCTATTACAAATCTCAAATTGTGGAGTACAGAGGCAAATAAATAAATGATGGGTCTTTGTCCCAAACATTATGGAGGGCACTGCATATCAGGAATGGCAACTTTGTTCATTTGCACGGGGTTGCTGACCTGTGTAAAAAGTTACATGCTTGAGTTGTTTTACTGTTCATGTTTTAAACTATCTGTTATGTTTAAACTATTTAAATATATTTTTCCATTGTTATTTGAATATATTTGATTCCTTTTTAATGCCTTTGGCAACAAAAAGCCTTCAAAATGTCATTGAGGGTGGGTCTGTAGAACACTCTGCCTGGCAATTCCTGCAGTAGGGAGGTTGTTCAACCTTGTGAGAGACTACTCAGTCTGTCCTGGGGTTCTGGTAAAAGTAAGTCTGGATGGATGACGTCTCTCGGTAGTGAGTCTCAGTTGTAGGCAAGGTCCAAGATGAACAAATTTGGTTATCTCTATGGCGAAGGTAACATATTAAGAATGATGAGAATGACTTAGATTGGAATTGCCCCTACTTTAGCAACACGTTGTATTTGTTAAACTATTAAATAGAGGATTGATTTTGGTGATACCAGTACTATATTCAAGAACAAGTGGTTGGGAGATGTTTACACGATATGTATTGGGAATATGACAACATGTTTGAAGGGACTAACTGAGAAGTATTACATATAAGCAAAATAGGCAAAAAAGATGAGAAGGAAGGAATATTGAATGATTTTGTGTTTAAAATTTTTTTTTTTTAAATCAGGAGAAAATGCAGGTTTAGTTCTTACGGGCAAGGTGAGCTTGCAGGAGCATATCTGGAGAATTATGTGTCTTTAGCTCTCTGGCATTGAGGAAAATGATATATATATATATATATATATGTTATTAATCACAAAGCCATCCAGGGGCTTTTGTTTGTGCTTGAGTTGAGGATGGGAAAGCAGTTTAAGGAGATAATTAGTAATGGGAAAAGGAAGGCTTTGCATTCCAGGACAGTTGACAAGGCAGAACCTCAAGTGTGTTCAAGAAGAAACTGCAGATGCTGGAAAATCGAAGGTACACAAAAATGCTGGAGAAACTCAGCGGGTGCAGCAGCATCTATGGAGCGAAGGAAATAGGTGACGTTTCGGGCCGAAACCCTTCTTCAGAAGAAGGGTTTTGGCCCGAAACGTCACCTGTTTCCTTCGCTCCATAGATGCTGCTGCACCCGCTGAGTTTCTCCAGCATTTTTGAGAACCTCAAGTGTGCTTGGTTTAGCTCTATTACATTGCATTATTTGATTAAATTAATCCTGCCATGATGTGTGAAAGAAAACTTCTAAAATGGTTAAAAGTTTCAAATGTGGGTTCAACACGGGACCCCAATGAATGCATCCGCTGAAACGCTTCAATCATCAGAATCTCTATTCTGCCACAGATTAGCCAAGAAAGATTGTTCTAACTTGGCCATGAATAGTAAATCTTCAAGTCAGTATCTTTGTGTTGATCAAAGGCAATAAAGAATGTGGTAAACACAAAATGCTGGAGTAACTCAGCAGGACCAGCACCTTCTCTGGAGAGAAGGAATGGGTGACATTTTGGGTTGGGACCCGTAACGTCACACATTCCTCTCCAGAGATGCTGCCTGTCCTGCTGAGTTACTCCAGCATTTTGTGTCAATCTTTGGTGTAAACCGGCATCTCCTGTTCCTTCCTACACATTAATGTGGTAAAGGTTGACATGGCTATTCATGCCAGCCAAATACATGGGTTAAATGTCCTCTCACGATAGTCACTAAAACTGCCATTTGTTCTTTCTTTTTCTTGACCTGTGCTGAGATCATCCAGCAAGTTAGATTTAGCTTCATTATTATTGTTATTTGTTTTGCATGTTATCCAATCAAATCAAATAAACTGTATATAAATGCGATCAAGCCAAACGCAAGTACAATAGCAGGAATGAAGGGAAAGATACAAAGTGCAGAATATAGCTCTCAGCATTTTTTTTGCTCCTGAGCTACTTGCTGCAAAGACTCATTATGTTGTCACTGGCTCCTTTAATCATTGTTCTGATGATGATAACATCTACACCAGTGCTATCTATGGAGGTGTATTTTTTCTTATCTGCGATTTCCATCTCTTACCCCTGACCTCTATCATCAACAGGGCTATTAACTGTGTCAGTTTCATTCCAACTTCTGCTCTTACCTGCATCCTATCACACAAAAACAGTGCATGAAACCTTTTTAATAAGATGCCACGTTCAGGCACATCTTCCCCTATCCATTTTTGCGGCCTGCAAATACTTTTTACTCTGCAACTCCATGGCTTACGACACCTATTGCACATTCCCATTAGGTTGGCAGGAGATGTTACACAAATCCTACCTTATTTCCTTTCTTATTGTCCAGGGAACCAAGCATTGCTTCTAGCTTTTTGATTGAAAGATACAGCATGGCAACAGGCCTCTCCAGTCCAGCGATTACCCATTGATCACCCGTTCACATTTGTTCCATGTTATCTCACTCTCTACACACTAAGGGGCAATTTGCAGAGGCCCATTTAACCAAGAAACCTGCACATCTCTGGGATATGGCAGGAATCCAGAGCACCCGGTGAAAACTCACGCGGATATATTTGAATGTGCAAACTCCACGCAAGCAACATCCAAGGTCAGTTTTGAACCTCGGTCCCGAGTGCTGTGAGAGCAGCTCTACCAGTGATTTGCTTGCATTTAACATTGCATTTGGTTTCTCAATGTGGTCTTTATAATGGAGAAACCACAATCACTGTTTTGTGGCGACTGTTTTATAACAAATCTCAGGAATGATCTCGAGCTTCTAGTTGGCTTTCACTTTAATTCTCCTTCCGATTTGATCCTATCTGGCTGCGGCCTTGTGTACTGTCCCAACATAGAAACATAGAAAATAGGTGCAGGAGTAGGCCATTCGGCCCTTCGAGCCTGCACCGCCATTCAAATGATCATGGCTGATCATCCAACTCAGTATCCTGTACCTGCCTTCTCTCCACACCCCCTGATCCCTTTAGCCACAAGGGCCACATCTAACTCCCTCTTAAATATAGCCAATGAACTGGGCTCAACTACTTTCTGTGGCAGAGAATTCCACAGAATCACCACTCTGTGTGAAAAAAGATTTTCTCATCTCGGTCCTAAAAGACTTCCCCCTTATCCTTGAACTGTGACCCCTTGTTCTGGACTTCCCCAACATCGGGAACAATCTTCCTGCATCTAGCCTGTCCAAGTCCTTAAGAATTTTGTAAGTTTCTATATCCCGTAAGATTCTATATAACATAGTCCTACATAGTTCATGGAACAGCATTCATCTTTTGTCTACGCATAATACAGCCCTCAAGACCTGCACAGAATGTAGTCATTTCAGTTAAGCAGCCATTCCAATTTCTATCACTCTGGGTCCATGGTTATCACGTGTACCAAGATGCAGTGAAATTGCCAAGGTGCAGGTATTGGCACCATTTTCACAGTCCTAGCTGTAACTGGCTGTAAAAGTCCTCACTTTGCTCGGCCATCTTCAAACTTTGTGCCCTGGAGGTGCCTCCCGCAGCTGACCTCGAGGGCGTGGACGATACGGATTATTCTTTTTGTAAAATATTTGCTCCTTCGCCGAATCCCTCCACCCTCCTCTCTGATTCCCGGTCTTCGGGGGCAAGCGGGGGAGGGCCCTGATAAAATTCACCAGTTCTGGTGAGTTGTTGCCAACATATAATTTGTTCTTTTCACTCTACTAATGCCACCTAATTTGCTGAACAGATTTAGCATTCTGCTTTATTTCATGTTTCTAGCATTTGCAATGTTTTCTTTCAGTCAAATATTTTTAAATATTCACATTTACTATTTAAACATGTACCTTCCCCTTATTGTTTTGCTCTCTTTAATCTTAGAAGGCATAGCTTTAAGATGAGTGGGGGAAAGATGAAATTCCCTGAAAGTGGGGTCACAGGTAGATAGGATGGTCAAAAGGCATTTGCATATTGACCTTCAGTCATGGTATTGAGTATCGAAGTTGGGAGGTCATGTTGGAGTTGCTAAAGACGTTGGTGAGGCTACATTTAGAGTATTGTGTTCAGCTCTGGGCACCTTGTAGGAAAGATTTTGTCAAGCTAGAGAAGATTTACGAGCATATGTTGCCAGGACTCGAGAGCCTGAGCTATAGGGAGAGGTTGAGCAGGCTAGAACTCTGTTCCTTGGAGCGCAGGAGGATGAGGAGTGACCTTATAGAGGTGTATAAAATTATGAGTGGAATAGATTGGGGAAAATGCACAGTGTCTTTTCCCCAGAGTGCGGGAATCGAGAACTGAAGGACATAGGTTCTAGGTGGAGGGGGGGGGGGGTTTACTGGTGTATTTCAAGCTGTGTCTTATAGATGAGAGTATGACATTGTAATCCATTTCCTTCACGTGGTTCTAATGTCATTTATATGAATATTGTCTTCGGCTGTTATCATGTAATAATGGTAAGCTTGCTTGTCATTGACTCCTTTTACACATCGCAATGCCTCGGCAGGCTGCCAGCATAATCAAGGACCAGTCCCGCCCCGGTCATTCCCTATTCTCCCCTCTCCCATGAGGCAGGAGATAGAGAAGTTTGAAAAAACACACCTCCACTTTCAGGGTAGACAAGAAATGCTGGAGAAACTCAGGGGATGAGGCAGCATCTATGGAGAGAAGGAATAGGTGACGTTTCGGGCCGAGACCCTTCTTCAGACTGATGACGCTGGGTGGGGGGGGGGGTGTGGTTGGGAAAAAGAAAGGAAGAGGCGGAGACAGTAGGCTTTGTGGGAGAGCTGGGAAGGAGGGAAAAAGTAAGGGCTATCTAAAATTAGTGAAGTCAATGTTCATACCACTGGGATGTAAACTACCTAAGCGAAATATGAAGGTAGACAAAAATGCTGGAGAAACTCAGCGGGTGAGGCAGCATCTATGGAGCGAAGGAAACAGGTGATGTTTCGGGTCGAGACCCTTCTTCAGTAAACAAAATATGAGGTGGTTTTCCTCCAATTTGTGCTGGGCCTCACTCTGACAATGGAGGAGGCCCAGGACAGAAATGTCAGAATGAGAATGGGAGGGGGAATTGAAGTGTTGAGCAACCGGGAGATCAGCTTGGTTAGTACGAACTGAGAGGATGTGTTGGGTCAAGCGCCGAGCCTGCGCTTGGTCTCGCCGATGTAGAGAAGTTGACACCTGCAACAGCCGATGCAGTAGATGAGGTTGGAGGATGTGCAGGTAAACCTCTGCCTCGCCTGGAAAGACTGATTGGGTCCTTGGATGGAGTCGAGGGGGGAGTTAGTGACAAGTGTGGCATTTCCTGTGATTGCAAGGGAAAGTACCCGGGGGGGGGGGGGGGGGGGGGGGCGGTGAGAAGGGACAAATTGACCAGGGAGTTATGGAGGGAACGGTCTCTGCGGAAAGCAGAAAGGGGTGTAGATGGGAAAATGTGGCCAGTGGCAGGTAACCCCCTGAGTTCTCCAGATTCAGGGTCAGTGGTTTCCCAGCTGTTATCAGGCAATTGAATGGTCCTCTCATCAGTTAGAGTGCGGTTGTGACCTTCCATCTACCTCTTTGGAAACCTTTGGTCTCTCTTTAATGAGACTTTATCGAAAGTCAATGTTATACCTTCGTACTAAATGTTGTACCCTTTATCATTTAGCTTCAACTGTGGATGGTTTGATTGTATTCATATATCGTCTTTCCTTTGGATATCATGCAAACAAAAGCTTTTCACTGTATCTTGATACACGTAACAAATCTTGGTACATGTGACAATATTAAACAAAACTTAAGTGTGGTTTGTTCTCTGGTGAAACCCTTGTGTCTCTGAGCTCGTCTCTCTTCACATATCGTCTTTTAAAATTATCCAGGATTCAATGCAGAAGAGTGAGCAACTTTGTCAATTATTAACAATATTTTCTATTCTTCACGTGCTTGATCAGCAAACAGTTTTCCTTATTGACATTTATAACCTGACCTGTTGTTCATACAAAGCATGGCAAAGTGATCGAAGAAAATGTGAAATCTGACTGCACCCTTTTTTGCTGTTCTGTTGAAAATCTGCAAGCACCATATGTTTGGAGATGGAATCACGCTATCTGTGTGGATAAATGCACTATGTTTTGTAGTTTGGAAAGTAAACTATTTTTGTGCAGATATGTTCAGTGTTTGAACTTTGGGCACTTAATTTTCCTTTAACATTATTTTGCTCAGTTAGTTTAGTTAACTAAACTAATTGTGTGCACTTTGTTACCAGATTTCAGTTGAAGGCTGTAATGTAATGATTTGAGAGACTCGTTCCCCAATAGCCCATAAGAAGGGGTTTGGCCCGAAACGTTGCCTATTTCCTTCGCTCGAACAACTCCAGGACTGTTTGGAGTCTGTAGACTGGGCAATGTGTGGAGGACTACATCACTACAAAAACCTTCTGAGTGTTTCCCAATCAGAAACCTTGGATGAACTTTGAGATCCGCACTCTTCTGAAGTCCAGACACAGGGCATTCACTTCCAATGATACAGTGGCCTACATGAAGTCCAGATACGACCTTGGTAAGGCCATCAAAAAGGCCAAAAGGGACTTCTGCTCCAAACTGGAGGATGAAACAGATGTTCGGCAGCTGTGGCGGGGCCTGAATGCAATCACCTCCTACAAGGCGAAACCACGAGGCAGCTCGAATGTCGGCGAAACATCACTCCCTGACGAGCTCAATGCGTTTTAAGCACGCTTTGATAGGGAGAATACCGATGTGCCTTCCCGATCCCCCATTCGCTGTGATGGCATTTCAGTCTCAGTCACAGAGGCTGACGTCAGGAAATCCTTCAGAGGGGTGAACCCCCGAAAAGCACCTGGACCTGATGGTATACCCGGTCGTGTTCTAAAAACCTGTGCGGACCAACTGGCTGGAGTTTTTACAGACATTTTCAACCTCTCACTTCTGAGGTCCCCACCTGCTTTAAAAGGACATCAATTATACCAGTGCCCAAGAAGAGTAAGGTGACGTGCCTCAATGACTATCGACCAGTGGCACTAACGCCGGTGGTGATGAAGTGCTTTGAGAGGTTGATCATGGAGCAAATCAACTCCTACCTCGACAAAAACCTGGACCCACTGCAGTTCGCTTACCGCCACAACAGATCAACGGTGGATGCGATCTCGCTGGCCCTCCACTCCGCACTGGACCACTTGGACAGCAAAAACTCATATGTCAGGCTGTTATTCATCGATTACAGCTCGGCATTTAACACAATCATCCCCTCCAAACTGGTTACCAAACTCGCAGAACTGGGTCTCTGCGCTTCCCAAGACCACGACAAGGTCGCAATCCAACGGGGAGGAATACAATAAGCACTGATGGAAAACCCAGAGTGCAGAGATACCAGATTAGCTTTCCAGTTACTATTTAGGAGTCCGTTTGCAGATAGGCTTCATAATTAAATGTAGTCATTTTTGTGAATTTCTCCAGGATATGCGAATCCTTTTAAAGCATAACAAAATTTAGTGTTCTTAGTTATACAATCTAGGTTATTTGTTGTACAATGCTAATAGACAATTGACTTTGAAGATTAGTTTTCAGTGAGCGATGCCACCTATAGAGCATTTTAGAGATGTATCATAATGTTTGCGCAAAGGCTTCAGTCTTTCATTCTTTCTTTGGGAAATCATTCATTCTTTGGATATAACGGTTACTAGAAAGTCTAGAAAGTTTATCCTTAGAACCAAGAAACTGTAGATGCTAGTCCCAACCCGAAACATGAACTATCTGTGTTCACCAGCGATGCTGTCTCACCCAGTGTGTTGCTCCAGCACTTTGTGTAGTCCTATTTATCCTTGGTTCCCATTGACAAGATGATTTGATGTCATCTTGTGGAACAGCTACAGTCCAAGTTATACAGTTTTAGGAAAGTTATACCATGAAACCATTTGTATTTCAGTCTGGAATCAGAAAGAATTGCAATAGTGATGTAGTGATTGGTCATAAATGGCAAAAGTTTATTTTGAGTGTTTAATTTAGAGATCCAGCATGGAAACAGACCCTTCAGCCCATCACGTCCACACTGATAATCGATCACCCATTCATATGTTCTATGTTATCTCACTTTTGCAACCACTCCCTGCACACGAGGGGCAATTTTGCAGAAGCCAATCAGCCTACAAACCCACACATCATTGGGATGTGGGAAGAAAATGGAGCAACAGGAGGAGACCCATGTGGTCACAGGTAGAACGTGCAAACTCCACACAGACAGTACCCAAGGTCAGGATCGAACCCGGGTCTAAGGATGAGGTGGAATCTTATAGAAACATATAAAATTATAAAAGGACTGGACAGGCTAGATGCAGGAAAAATGTTCCCAATGTTGGGCGAGTCCAGAACCAGGAGCCACAGTCTTAGAATAAAGGGGTGGTCATTTAAGACTGAGGTGAGAAAAAACTTCTTCACCTAGAGAGTTGTGAATTTATGGAATTCCCTGCCACAGAGGCCAGTGGAGGCCAAGTCACTGGATGGATTTAAGAGAGAGTTTATCTAATTCTAGGGGCTAGTGGTGTCAAGGGATATGGGGAGAAGGCAGACTGGTTATTGATAGGGGATGATCAGCCATGATCCCAATGAATGGCAGTGCTGGCTCGAAGGGCCGAATGGCCTCCTCCTGCACCTATTTTCTATGTTTCTATGGCTCTGTGAGACAGCAGATCTACCAATTGCGCCACAGTGCTGCCCCTGATTAAGTTGTGTTGGATTAATTTCCAGTTGCATGCCACACCAATTTTTAAAAATTAAATAACTGAAGAAAACTGAGTTCTAACAGGGACAATTATTAGCGAAGGTTTATTGGTGGTTTGAAATGGCTGACCTACAGACATCTTGCATGCTGATCAGTCTTCGAGTTGAATACAAATTAGGTAGGTACAAATTCCTGATTTGAGATAAAACTATTGACAAAGAGAATTAATCACCTGATGGTATGCGGAAATGGTAGATTAATTTTCCTCAAGTCTTTATAGATATTTTATCAGAAAAGGTGCAAAGTTGAATGGATATACTGTTTTCCAAATTGTCCATAACACCTTTTATTTTTACCTGTTTATAACACTAAAGGAAAAACAGCCAAAATTAATTCACCTAGAAAACTTTAAGTACTTGCTTTTTCTTTGGGAGATAAACCATTACCATTCCAACTTTCAACTATATAGGTTATGCTATGGGAGTTTGCTTCAGAATTTCATGATATTTCAAACTGCTAGTTTCACAAGGAACTGCGGATTCTGAAACCTTATGTAGAATACAAAGTGCTGGAGTACTCAGTGGGTCAGACAGCATCTAGGGAGTGAATGGATACACAATGTTTTGTGAGGAAATATTTCTCGGTGAACTTCAAAGTAGGCATATTTGATGAGACTGCAGTTCAAGTCAAGTCAAGTCAAGTTTATTTGTCACATACACATACGAGATGTGCAGTGAAATGAAAGTGGCAATGCTCGCAGACTTTTGTGCAAAAAGACAAACAAAAAATGTAACAAAAAAAAAGAAGTTGTACATAAAATGTATTATGAAAATATATATTAGGCACTTTGGTGCCATATGATTGTACTTCTAATAAAATTAAAAAAAAAAAAAAAAAATTAAAAAAACTATAAACACAATCATAACACACATATACCTTTACATAATAAATATTGGAAGGAAAAACGTTCAGTAGAGTTAGTCCCTGGTTGAGCAATATAGAGACACCGGGAACAGCAAGGGTGCTCTCTCCCCCCTGATGCTACACATCTCATCTGCACACTCAGGTGTACATTTAAAAAAAAAAACTTCCACCATCCATAGGAAAGACAAAGAATTGTCTTTGGGAAAAAAACTGTGCCTCATCTCATTGCTCATTCCAGAAGACCGAGTACGTGGACCAGACTGAACTTTGAAAGTCTGAATGGACTATTTCAATGCTCTTTGTCCTAATCCGAGATTGTGCTTGCGTATGGCAATACTTTACTACTGTATGCAAAAAATAATTTAGTTGTACGTCTACTCATGTGACAAAGAACCATTGAAATCATTGCTATTCAAAAACCATTCACAGTCATTTATATACTTTTGAACAATTGTCAATGTTGTAAGGATTTGCATAACCTGAGGCTATGAAAAATAAAGTCATTCTCTTTATTATACACTGTGAATGGCTTGATTGTAATCATGTATAGTATTTCTGCTGATTGATTAGCACACAACAAAAGCTTTTCTTGGGTACTTGGGGACATGTACAGGATAGACAAAAATGCTGGAGAAACTCAGCGGGTACAGCAGCATCTATGGAGGGAAGGAAATAGGCAACGTTTCGGGCCAAAACCCTTCTTCAGACATGTACCTGGTGAGACCGCACCTGGAGTATTGTGTGCAATTTTGGTCTACTAAATTGAGGAAGGACATTTTTGCTATTGAGGGAGCTATTGAGGGACTGCAGCGTAGGTTCACCAGGTTAATTTCCGGGATGGCGGGACTGACGTATGATGAAAGAATGGGTCGACTGGGCTTGTATTCACTGGAATTTAGGATAAGAAGGGATCTTATAGAAACATATAAAATTCTTAGTTTGGACAGGATAGATGCAGGAAAAATGTTTCCGATGTTGGGGGAAGTCCAGACCATGGGTCACAGTTCAAGAATAAGGGGTAGGTCATTTAGGACTGAGATGAGGAAAAACTTTTTCACCCAGAGAGTTGTGAATCTGTGTAATTCTCTACCACAGTGGAGGCCAATTCACTGGATGTTTTCAAGAGAGAGTTAGATTTAGCTCTTAGGCCTCTGGGAATCAAGGGATATGGGGAAAAAGCAGGAACAAGGTCCTGATACACAAGAATTAACGGAGTGAAAATTAACTTTAGAGTATTAATACCCAGGTTTCAAGGAGCTTCCTGACCCGTCACATCACCTATCCATGTTTCCAGAGAGTCTGAAGAAGGGTTTCGGCCCAACGTCGCCTATTTCCTTCGCTCCATAGATGCTGCTGCACCCGCTGAGTTTCCCCAGCAATTTTGTGTACCTTTCCAGAGATGCTGCCTGACCCACACAGGTCAAGGGAGAACATACAAACTCCATACTGACAAGCACCTGTAGCCAGGATTGAACCCTCGTCCTTGGCACTGTAAGCGCTATACGGCAGTAACTCCACCGCTGCCCATGTTTTTGTGTGTGAAAGATGTAGAAACCTCCAGTCCAAGATGAGAAAATAGTGAACAATGTAGATGGACCCTATAACTTTCACTGAAAATCTGGTCAAGGTACTGAGTAAAATAGATAGTGTTTAAGAAGGAACTGCAGATGCTGGAAAATCGAAGGTACACAAAAAAGCTGGAGAAATTCAGCGGGTGCAGCAGCATCTATGGAGCGAAGGAAGGTCTGAAGAAGGGTTTCGGCCCGAAACGTTGCCTATTTCCTTCGCTCCATAGATGCTGCTGCACCCGCTGAGTTTCTCCAGCTTTTGAGTAAAATAGATATCTCTTCCATACTAAATAATATACAAGAAAAATGCTGCAGATTTCAAGCTTAATGACAAGCTAAATAGTTTGAGAGTATTTGTCTATTGACAATACTATTTGAATAATTGGGAACTGATGAGAGAACAATTGTTTCTTATGTGTATGGTTAATTGAATCTTTCAACTTGCTTTTAAACAGAGGAACGCAGGATAAAAACGTTAGGAAAAGTACATAGAAGATGCTTATGGTACCAGTTACGTTCAGGAAAATCAAGTCACAATTCGATTTCCACATTAAAGTGAGTATTTATTTTCAATTCTTAATGGGGTTGGAGGGGGGGGGGGGAAATGTAGCAATCTTCTCTATGAATTATTCAAACTTGAACTCTTGAAATTGTGTCTATTGACCCAAGGTTCATTGTGCAGCAAGCAAAGTTGCTTTTCTCAGCAGCGATCAATTTACAAAATTGAATCCTCAACCTGCAGAAAAAGATCACCGTAAAATTGCCTACAAACCATTGTATGGTCAAATCAATTTGAGCCACGTTATAGCAATGAGGTTACCTTGTTTGACAGGCGAATCACCTAATAATATAAGTAATACTAATCACTCCTACTCTGACTAGTATGAGTGCTGTCACTACATACAGCTAAAAGATAAAATTTAAATTGCGAGCATTTGATAAGCACAGTGAACCAACTTATGTTCCCGATGTTGGGGGTGTCCTGAACCAGGGGCCACAGTTTAAGAATAAGGGGTAAGCCATTTAGAATGGAGATGAGGAAACACTTTTCTCACAGAGTGTTGTCGGTCTGTGGAATTCTCTGCCGGTTCTCTGGATACTTTCAAGAGAGAGCTAGATAGGGCTCTTAAAGATAGCGGAGTCGGGGGATATGGGGAGAAGGCAGGAACGGGGTACTGATTTGGGATGATCAGCCATGATCACATTGAATGGCAGTGCTGGCTCGAAGGGCTGAATGGCCTACTCCTGCACCTATTGTCTATTGCCTATTATATTACATTCTGCTGCTACTAATTGAAACAATGCCATGCATTAAAACTTGTAAAGTATATAATTGGAATAACTGGTGTTATATCCCAATTACAGCAATACAGTTACAATGCAAGACTGTCAAAGCAAAATTATTTCTTTATTAAATGAAATTTAATAAATGTATAGATGTCTGAAAGAAGAAAGGGAAAAGGAGAAAGGTGTGGGAAGTGGTGAAGGTAAATGTTCAAGGAAGCAGCATTTGCAAGCCAATGATGAAAACCTCTCAGACTTGAGATTAATATTGTAATTTTATTATGTCCCTCGAGCCATATGTCATTTGATATTCTCACATTCACATAACAGAGAACATATGCTAGTCTTTTTAGATCATGATTCAGTCCAGGGCCTCTCCAGCTTACAAATATCTGACTTGTGAACAGCGCAACATACTAATAGCAGCGGGTGGATTCGCTGGGGGAGGGCAACAAGTGTAATCGACTGTGAGAATAGACAATAGGTGCAGGAGTAGGCCATTCGGCCCTTCGAGCCAGCACCGCCATTCAATGTGATCATGGCTGATCATCCCCAATCAGTACCCTGTTCCTGCCTTCTCCCCATATCCCCTGACTCCGCTATCATTAAGAGCCCTATCTCTCTTGACAGCATCTGTAGTTCTTTCTTTAACATTTTGTCTACTCCACTGCAAAATCTCCTCAAGGTACGTCTACTTTGAAGAAGTTCTCCTCTTTCCGAAGACAGTTTAGCAACCTCCTCTCTCACTGCCCCCCCCCCCCCCCCCCCCCCCCCCCCCCCCCCCCCGCGATTCCTCCTTCCCTCCAACTCTACGACCACATCCTAACCCAGACCCGGTAAAGGTCTGAAGAAGGGTCGTGACCCGAAACGTCGCCCATTCCTTCTCTCCATAGATGCTGCCTCACCTGCTGAGTTTCTCCAGCATTTTTGTCTACCTTACATTTACAAGCAAGTCATTTATACAAACCATAAGCAGTAGAGGTCCCAGCACAGATCCCTGCGGAACACAACTGTAGGGAGAGAAAATACAAGGATCTTTGTCAAGATTCCTACAATCTTTTCTTTTGCTTCTCTCAATAACCTGGGATATATTATTCATGGCCTACAGATTTAAGCACCTTAATGCTTTTCACGAAACCCAATACCACCACGTTGTTGATCTCTAACTGCCTAAAGTATTAGGATAGCCCAACTTCATCTCACCATCTTCTCTCTTGGTGAATACAGATGCAATGTAAGGTGGAATGAATCTACACTGACTTGTAGATCCGCTCATTACCATTGGTTGAGGAGAACCCTGGTTATGACTTACCTTGAGGCAGACAATAATGCCCCTGTCCCACTTAGGAAACCTGAACGGAAACCTCTGGAGACTTTGCGCCCCACCCAAGGTTTCCGTGCGGTTCCCGGTTGTTGCTGGTGGTTGTCGGAGGTTGCAGGTAGTGGAAGCAGGTAGGGAGACTGACAAAAACCTCCGGGAACCGCACGGATACCTTGGGTGGGGCGCAAAGTCTCCAGAGGTTTCCGTTCAGGTTTCCTAAGTGGGACAGGGGCAGGATACTGATCACTCGTCAGATTTGTCTCCTTTATTGGAGATGATTAAGGCAGCTGTGACCTCTGGGAAGATTCTTCTCTTAATATGTGGGTAATGATGTTTAATGGAGTGTTACTAATCTACTGGACCAGTTGGAACCTGTGAAACCAATAATGCCTCCATTCAGAACCAAGGTCACTCTGACCTCTGTATGCAAAAGACAGCGGGAGCAATCGGAAGCTAAGCTGCAAGTCGTCGTCAAGTCGACACAGTGGCGCAGCTGGTAGTGCTGCTGCCTCACAGTGTCAGAGACCTGGGTTCGATCGTGACCTTGGGTGCTGTCTGTGTGGAGTTTGCACATTCTCACTGTGACCATGTGGGTTTCCTCCGGATGCTCTGGTTTCCCCCCACATCCCAAAGACGTGCAGGTTTGCAAGTAAAGTTGACCCTCTGTAAAATTGGCCCTCGTGTGTGGGCAGTGGATGAGAAAGTGGGATAACATAGAACTAATGTAAACTGGTCATTGGTCAGTGTGGACTCGGTGGGCCAGAGGGCCTGTGTCCATTGCTGCATCTCTGACACCCTGTAACTCTAAACAAAAAATGAAACAAAACTTAAAAACTTCCACTCTGCACTCAACACCTGCAAACTATTTACTAATCAGACTCTGTCATATAACACCTCTGACACTAAAGATATATGGCAATTCTCTAAAAATCATGGACCTTTCTCCTTATCAGGAGGCCCACCTCTCAGCAAATGTAGATATGGATGCTAAAATTCACCATTACCTTCAGGAATTTGAGGAGGATCGATGAAGGGTGATCTTATAGAGGTGTATAAAATCATGAGAGGAATAGATCAGGTAGATGCACCAGAGTAGGTGAATTGAGGACTAGAGGACATAGGTTTACGGTGAAGGAGAAATCTGAGGGGTAACTTTTCACTCAAAGGATAGTGGGTGTGTGGAACGAGCTGAGCTGCCAGAGGAAGTGGCCTTGACATCCACCATCGTGAAATGTTTTGAGGGGCTAGTTATGGAACGCATTAAATCCAGTCTACCCAGTGGCCTTGACCCACTGCAGTTCACCTACCGCCACAACAGGTCCACGCTCTCACCCTGGCCATACACTCATCCCTGGATCACCTGGATAAGAGAGACACCTACGTCAGACTCCTATTCATAGACTACAGATCTGCCTTTAATACCATTATACCATCCAAGCTTATTACCAAACTTGCAGGACTTGGTGTCAGCATTCATCTCTGTAACTGGATCCTCGACTTCCTGACCAACAGACTCCAGTCAGTGAGGATAGGGTACAAATCATCCTCTACGATAATCCTCAACACTGGTGCTCCACAAGGATGTGTTCTCAGCCCCCTTCTTTACTCCTTGTACACACACGGCTATGCAGCCGTGTACACGTCTAATTCAATCTACAAATTCGCAGACGACACCACCATTGTGGGCCGGATATCAAAATAATGATGAGACGGAGTACAGGAAGGAGATTGAGAACCCCGTGTCCTGGTGTCGAGACAACAACCTCTCTCTCAATGTCAACAAGACAAAGGAGATAGTGATCGACTTCAGGAAGGGAAGTGGTACACATATCTCAGTTTGCATTGACGGTGTCTCGATGCATGTGACAATAAACTAAACTAAGACTATCCCAACATTTAAGAAACAGAAAGATGCATAGCTAGAACATGTTTGGAGGGATATGGGCCAAACATGGGCGGGTGGGACTAGTGTAGCTGAGACATGTTGGCAAGTTGAGCCGAAGAGTCTGTTTCCACGCTGTATGACTCTGACAAGAATATTTCTGAATTTAAATTCACTCGGTGTGATTTTAAAATTTTAACTGGGTTACTAGTCCAGCAAAGTAACTGTAACCATTCCACTCTTTAATGCAAGACTATTCCCAATACATTCTCTACAAACCTACTTTACTGTGAAAAATGTGTTAAAATATACTTCTAGATGCGCTGGGACGCATTCTCAGCGATGTGACCTGGAGTCATCGGGTGTTTCGGGTCTCACAACATCAGACGCCCTCGCCCAGGCGACCCAGCCGGGGTTGATCAGGCCCCGACCTGGGTCCCAGCAGCAACCGCCCACGGATCAACCATTTGAATAACTACTCTGCAGGGGTTGGGAGACTCTAGTGCGTGGAGGGACTGGGCTCTGTGGGGTGAGTCCTGGCCGGGTTCCTCCTGCGTCTCACCAGGATCAAGGCCTGTGCACTGCACCTCTTTCTCCTTCTCCGAGCATTTCATTCTCGCCTGATGGATTTTTAGGCAATTCAATGGTAGATAAAAATGCTGGAGAAACTCAGCGGGTGAGGCAGCATCTATGGAGCGAAGGAATGGGTGACGTTTCGGGTCTCGACCCGAAACGTCACCTATTCCTTCGCTCCATAGATGCTGCCTCACCTGCTGAGTTTCTCCAGCATTTTTATCTACCTTCGATTTTTCCAGCATCTGCAGTTCCTTCTTAAACATTACTCAATTCAATGATACCATACTGTCACATGTACCCAAACACAGAGAAATTCTTTGTTTTTGCATACAAGACACAGAGTTGCCACGGTTCTGGCACAGACAATGTTGCAAAAGTACTTAATGGTCCCTCTTTGTTCTTCGTGGCCCCCCCCTGCCGGGTCCCTCTTCTGGGCAAGAGAGTAAGGGAGTTAGACTATTTGTACGCCTACTCCTAAATATATTATCTTAGATATTTCTCTTCATTCTGAAAGATACTTGCGTAGGTTTTTGCATAAACAAGAATAACGTGTTTCAAAAATGTGAAGTTGATAGCCACATTTTAAAAATTGCTTTATATCTAGTGTGGTTCTGATAAAAATGAAGTTAATCTTGCGTAGTTTGCTTTGAAGTAGTTGCATGAAGCATGGCACCTTGAGTGATGTTTCAAATAAATATTTCAGAAATTAATTAGCTAAGAAAATGTAATATCAAATATAATATTAGACTTTGAGCAGGTACTTAAATGATCTGTCATTGTCATCGGGGCTTTAAAGTTCAGTTTGCTTTTGAATTGAAGATGTAATTTGCATGAAAGATGAACTGAATCATCACTACAAAAGATGGTCACATAAAAGATTCAAAGGTTCTTCTCTGACTTCTCTTGTACAGACATTCATTTGGTCTTCCCTCCCCACTTTCTGCAGCTCAGCACCAATCTTTGGCACTGTTCCAATTTCTATGCATTTTCTTGCTTCGGCTGTCATCTCCCTACTTTTTAACTTTTTATTTAGTTTAGAGATACAGCGCGGAAACAGGGCCTTCGGCTCACCGTGTCCGCACTGCCCAGCGATCCCCGCACATTAACACTATCATATACTAGGAACAATTTTTTACATATATACCATGCATTTTTACCTATACCATTTTACATTAACCTACAGGTAGACAAAAATGCTGGAGAAACTCAGCGGGTGCAGCAGCATCTATGGAGCGAAGGAGATAGGCAACGTTTCGTGCCGAAACGTTGCCTATCTCCTTCGCTCCATAGATGCTGCTGCACCCGCTGAGTTTCTCCAGCATTTTTGTGTACCTTCGATTTTCCAGCATCTGCAGTTCCTTCTTAAATACATTTACCTACAGACCTGGACGTCTTTGGCTTGTAGGAGCAAACCAAAGTTCTTGGAGAAAACCCACGCGGTCATGGGGAGAAGGTACAAACTCCATATAGACAAGCCAGGATTGAACCTGGGTTTCTGATGCTGTAAGGCAGCAACTCTACCACTGCGCAACCATGCTGCCCCATAACAGTGTTTTCCTGCATCTAGCCTGTCCAATCCTTTAAGAATTTTATATGTTTCTATAAGATACCCTCTCATCCTTCTAAATTCCAGTGAATACAAGCCCAGTCGACCCATTCTTTCATCATATGTCAGTCCCGCCATCCCGAAAACTAACCTGGTGAACCTACGCTGCACTTCCTTCCTTATGTACTTCCTCAAATTAGGAGATCAAAACTGCACACAATAGTCCAGGTGTGGTCTCACCAGGGCACTGTACAACTGCAGTAGGGCCTCCTTGCTCCTACACTCAAATCCACTCGCTATGAAGGCCAACATGTCATTAGCTTCCTTCAGAGCCTGTTGTACCGCATGTTTACTTTCAGTGACTGAGGTACAAGCACACCCAGGTCTTGGTGCAAGTCATATCTCTTTGTAACTAGAACCCGGATTTCCTCATCAGCAGACCTCGATCACTGGATCACTAACATCATCCCCGCACTGACCGTCAACACAGGGGCATCTCAAGGTTGTGTGTGCACTTAGTCCTCTGCTCTACCTTCTTTACACTAATGACAGTTTGGCTGAGCAAAGCTCCAAAGCCATCAAGAAATTCGCTGACGAGGCCATTGTTATGAGCCAAATTGCAGGTGGTGATGAGTCAATGTATGGGAGAGACAGAACGCATGGTTGAGTAGGTGCTACAACAACAACCAGCAAACCAAGGAACTAATCATTGACTTCAGCAAGGGGAAATTGGGAGCCAAGGTGACAGAAGGCAGTGGAGGCCAATTCACTGGATGTTTTCAAGAGTTAGATTTAACTCTTAGGGCTAGAGGAATCGAGGGATATGGGGGAAAAGCAGGAACAGGGTACTGATTTTGGATGATCGGCCATGATCATATTGAATGGTGGTGCTGAATGGCCTACTCCTGCACCTATTTTCTATGTTTCTATGACTTATAAGACATTTTATTTTTAGTCAGAGGGTGGTGAATCTCTGGAATTCATTGCCACAAAAGGCTGTGGTGGGCGTCATGGATATATTTAAGGCTGCGATAGATAGATTCTTGATCGGTACGGGTGTCAGAGGTTATGGGGAGAAGGCAGGAGAATGGGGTCAGGAGGGAGAGAGATATCAGCCATGATTGAGGGACGGAGCAGATGTGATAGGCCAAATTACCTAATTCTGCTCCTATCACTTATAACCTATGACATGCGACAATAGGGGCTGGGAGTGCTGAAACAGCATTCCCAAAAAGTTAATTTGAAAATCGAATCCGTAGTAAGGAAGGCAAATACACTACTAGGTTTTATTTTGAGAGGACTAGAATATTAAAAAAAAGATGTAATACTGTGGATTTATAAGGCAATGGTCAGACTGCATTTGGAGTATTGTGAGTGGTTTTGGGCCCATATCTGAGGCTGATATTGGAGAGGGTCCAGAGGAGGTTTACGAGAATGATCCCAGGAAAGATTGGGTTAACATATGGTGAGCTTTTGACGGCACTGGGCCTGTACACGCTGGAGTTTAGAAGGATGAGGGAGGACCTCATTAAAACACCGATCAGTGAAAGGCCCGGATAAGATTCTTCCACTGGTGGGAGCGTCTAGGACCAGAGGTCATAGTCTCAGAATAAAAGGACTTTGTTTTGAAAGATGAGGAGGAATTTCTATAGTTAGAGGGTGGTGAATCTGTGGAATTTATTGCCACAGAAGGCAGTGGAGGCCAAGTCGATGGATATTTTTAAGGTGGCGATAAACCTATTCTTGATTAGTACGGGTGTCTTGGGTCATGGGGAGAAGGCAGGAGAGTGGGGTTGAGCGGGATAGATATATCAGCCAAGATTAAATGGCGGAATAGACTTGATGGGCCGAATGGCCTAATTCTGCTCCGATAACATGAAACAACACCCCACACCATGTAGTTACAAGCATCAGTAGCCTCGTGCCACAGAGATTGGGAGGCGCATTTCTATTTTGCCAGTTTATGAAACTAAATTTAATATGCGGAATAACACAACAATGATAATCTTATTATTATTATTATGAAATGTTGTAAAAATCAGATATTCACGAGTGCCCTGCGAATATAGTCTGCCATCGTTATCTGGCTGTCTAGTGTTACTGTACGTAGATGCATTTTAATGTCCTGAGCTAGCCTGCCACACCAATAATCACTAGCAGATGGATATTTCTGCCATAGCCTGAGGTTTCGAAACATTTTAAGCATGAGGTTTTGTGGCATTATCAACATTGTCTTTTATATTTGTTATCGACTGCCTTTGTTCCACTAGGGACTTTGGCAGTGTATTAGGATTTTTATTTATTGAATAATTGAATTTGAGGAGAACCTGTTAGAACATCATGTTACATCATTGTACAAAATGTATGTTAGGCCACACATGGAGTAGGCGAGTTCATGTTCTCCCTGGAGCAGACAAAGCCGAGAGGTGATGTAGAGGAATGTGAAATTATGAGAGGCATGTTTTGGGTAGATAGCTTGTTTCCCATGGCAGGGATGTCTAAAACTACTGTGCATATGTTTTTGAGGGGCAGGTGGTTTAAAGGGATCTGTGGTGTCATTTTTTCACGCAAAGGCCTGTCAAGAAGTATCAAGAGTCTCGAGAGTCAAGTGCTTACTTGTCATATGTACCGAAAACAGAACAAAGAGATTCTTACTTGCAGCAGCATAACAGGCCTGTAAACAAACAGACTCCCGATGGCAGGAGTAAAATGAGACCAGGTCAGGGTGATGTGGGTTCTCAGGGCTCTCACTTGACTTTTTTCCCCTGTTGCCAGTCGGGCAACCTAGGCAGCTTTTTAGGTTGCCAAATGACAGTTTAGGTGGTCATTTAAGACGGCTTGCATGCAGCGTGCGATAATGTGCTCAGACGAAGTGCTTAGTTACCAGTCACAATTATGCTCAATGAAGCATTCACATATTATTTCTGCTTCAAATAAAGTCACAACCTAAACATATTCACCAATCAAGACACGATATATACCACCATGACATGCAGCTAAATTATAATACAGTATCTCAACTCTTTTTACACATTGCAATGAATGCAATTTCTATTATTTCTTTCCACTTCCAAACAAAAATGTGGTTGGATTATTTAGCGTATGGTCAACCTGCATCAATAAATCCTGGACCATGGTAACATATATGCTTAACCATGCACACTACAGATTGATGCAAGCATGTTTTCTGTGAAGGACCGAAAATTATCATGACATGGTATTTGCTATTGGTACAGAAACGCTCTCGCTTTCCACATAATTTATCCACAACAAAATATACAGGTTGCAAGGAAATTTCTAAAGGCATTTTATGATAATAGCTGTTAAAACCGACTATACCCATCTGACAGGTTAAACGTTACACTAACCAAAGGACATAACTGCAGCAAATTTTACTTTGGTAATATGTTTAAAGGTGTCAAGACGCCACATTACCGGACATTCAGATTAGATGTACGTGTTGTGAACAGCAATGAAGATACCCAGTTTGTACGCACCAGATTTAATAAAAAATATTGATAAATGCCGTTTCCATCATTCCCACTTCAGAATTAATGTTAAAATTTCAAATGCCATATCTCCTGACCAAATTTGTGATGTATATGACTAGAAGTAAATCCTGGATAAATCCAACGTATAGTTGTGAATGCTGCTCATTAAATAACTACAGTACTGATAATCCATATTAAGAACATTGATTTGGCGTTAAAATTAATTCTGTAATAACGTGTCAAAGGGAGCAGTGACAATCGAACACTGCGGTTTGAATGTTTCACGTGTTCAAAATTTAATTATCCATCTTTATGAATTAAAACAAATAATTGAGAATTAAAACACATTTGATTGCATCCCGTCATCAAACATAGTCAATGTTCGCTCTGAAGACATTTCCAGTACAATAGGGTCGGGGGGGGGCGGGGTGTGTGAATCAGTGCGGGATGGATAGATGGCAGAAGAATTTGTGCGTGTTGATTGGAGTAAGTAAAATTGTGAGGGGAGAGCGCGGGGGATGTCAGTGGGGTTGAATGGGGTGATCAGTATGGGATGGACGGGGGGATCTGTGCAGGATGGACGGGGGGGATCAGTACAGGATGGATAGGGGGGGGGTCAGTACAGGATGAATGGGGGTAGACAAAAATGCTGGAGAAACTCAGTGGGTGAGGCAGCATCTATGGAGCAAAGGAAAGAGGCAACGTTTTGGGTCGAGACCCTTCTTCAGACTGACCCCCCCCCCCCCCCCATTCTTCTTGAATGATCACTACAGGATGGATGGGGGATCAATGCAGGATGAATGGTGGGATCAGTACAGTGTGGATCGGAGGGTCTGTGCAGGATGAATGGGGGGAATCAGTACAGGATGAATGGGGGATCACTACAGGATGGATGGGCGGGGGGATCACTACAGGATGGATGGGGGATCAGTGCAGGATGAATGGGGGGGGCATTGCAGGATGGATGGGAAGGAGGGTCAGTACAGGATGAATTGGGGGACCAGTGTAGGATGCATGGAGAGTGGCAGGAGAATCGCCCCGCTGCCTTGGCCGTCCCTGTCCACCGCTAAGTGCCGCCGCCATAGGGGGAGGCAGTTGGGATCTCCTTGCCATCGCCTCCCCTCCTCCGCCAGCCAACAGGAAGGTGCGGGGCCGAGCTATGCAGGTGCTTCAAATGGTGGAAGGGGGCCTCCCCCCTTCCTTCCTCCCCCCAATCTCTCTGCGTACGGGAGGGTTTGTTTTGAAAGCGGTTATCGCCGTTGGCGGAGTGGCAAGCAGTGGCAGCGGGCAGGGTGCAGGAGGAGGAGGTGGAATCGCTGCCACCGTGCGGGGCCCGAGGGTCTTTCGCTCCGACTCTCCATCACCCCGCACCTAGTATCTTTGCCCTGCACTACAGCCGTCGTCGCCGCCGACACGAAACGTCACGTTCCTTTTCTCCAGAGACGCTGCCTGACCCGCTGAGTTACTACAGTTTTTTGTGTCCATTTTCGGTATAAACCAGTATCTGCAGTGCCAAGCCGGGCAAAATGACTCGGCATTTAGGTTGCCCGGCGGCATTTTGGGTGCCATTGGCACTCGGGCAACCGCTAATTTCGAGACCTGGTTCTTGAAGCAGGCTGTCCTTTTGAGGCAGTGCCTCATATACAGTAGATCCCTTCAATGGAGGGGGAGGTCTGTGCCTGTGATGGACTGGGCAATGTCCACTATATTTTGTAATCTTCGTTCCTGTGTGTTTGAGTTGTTGAACCAGGCCGTGACACAGCCAATCAATACACTCTCTTCCATTCACCTGTTGCCTTCTGTAAAGCGCTGCCAGAGAAGGTTGCGGAGGCAGGAACAGTAAAAGGTCCTGTCCACCTAAGCAATTTTTTTTTTTAGTCAGCGTTTGTCGGCACCCGTCATAGTCGCAGCAGGTTGCCGAAAATTTTCAAAATGTTGAAAATCCAATGGCGACCAGAATAAGGTACGACTCTTTGGGCGACTACTCACGACCAATCAGGCATCACCCCGCGACAAGTACCTTTTTCTGGTCGCCACTGGATTTTCACCATTTTGAACATTTTTGGCGACCTGCTGCGACTATGACGGGTGCCGGCAAGTCGCCAAACAAATCGCGTAAGTGGGACAGGCCCTTAACAACACACAGTTACCTGGAATGAGTAGAGATACAGAATTAATGCAGGGTTGTGATTAGAATTGACAGTTATGAAGGTTGGCATAGATGTGGTGGCAAAGAGGTTGTTTCTATGAGGTACAACTGTGATTATGACTATAGGATTATGCAATTGGCAAGATCAACACCAATAGCAGTGGGTGCCAACTTTTTGAAAATTGCATGACAAATGGGTCAGAGCAAAGCTTTTTAGCACTTCCACACTTTGTACTATTTCAAACAGTGTGTCAGATAATCAGCCATCCCGTTGATGAAGAGTCCATGGTTAACAACCCATTCAGAGTGTGATAACAAACTGAGAATAGATTGCTGGCAAGTATTTTCAGCCAAATATGTTCATTAATTCATAAATCATAGGAGCAGAATTAGGCCTTTCAGCCCATCAAGTCTACTCCACCATTCAATCATGCCTGATCCATCTTTTCTTCTAAACCCCATTCTCCTGCCTTTGCCCATAATCCTTGACACTCTTACTAATCAAATATTTGCCAAGGTAGACACAAAATGCTGGTGTAACCCAGCGGGACAGGCAGCCTCTCTGGAGATAAGGAATGGGTGACGATTTGGGTCGAGACCCTTCTTCAGACTTCAGTCTTGAATACCTGGTGACTTGGTGAATTCCACAGATTCGCCACCCTCTGGATAAACAAGAGAAAGATGATCCTAATCTGTGGTGGCATATGCGCATAGTAAAATTTGGTTTATTCTCTGTACTTTAGCTGGTGAGTGCCCTGAATGCAGAAAATCCTATGGGCTCTGACAAAATCGGGCTGTAATATTAAAAATGTATATTCGCATTGATTGCGTATTAAAGAACTGCAGATGTTCAAGAAGGAACTGCAGATGCTGGAAAATCGAAGGTAGACAAAAATGCTGGAGAAACTCAGCGGGTGCGGCAGCATCTATGGAGCGAAAGAAATAGGCAACGATGGAAATAGAACTGCAGATGCTGGTTTAAATCGAAGGTAGACACAAAATGCTGGAGTAATTCAACGGGTGAGGCAGCATCTCTGGAGAGAAGGAATGGGCGACGTTTCGGGTCGAGACCCTTCTTCAGTTCCGATTTATTATTGTCATGTGTACTCGGGCACATTGAAAAGCTTTGTTTTGCGTGCTATCTAAAAAGATCAGATATCTATATTACTAAAAGTCTGTTCTTGACCGGTTTGGGCCGTCTGTGCTGCGATTTCCGAGAGAACGCTGCCACCTACGGCCGTCATTTTTGGCCACCTCGCTCAGAGCCCCCCCCTCCGCCGCATGTGTGCCGAGGATGTTTCCCGTCGATTAAAATGACAGAGATATTAATGTTTTTACAAAATTTCCCATTCTCTCTGCTGCCCCTGCTGGCGGCAGGGGGGAGGGACTATAAAACCAGGAAGTGGTGTGCCACACAGTCTCTTCAAGATGGAGGAAGGCAGAGGGTCACGTTTCTCTGAGCTGTGAATAACACTGAACACATGTCTACTCAAATGTAAGTGCCCTTAGTGGTTCTAAAATGCTTGCAGAATGTGTATTGGTTCTAAAGCTTGCAAAAAAAGTGTCTTGGTTCTAAAGCTTGCAAAAAAAGTGTCTATTGGTTCTAAAGCTTGCAAAAAGTGTCTCTATTGGTTCTAAAGCTTGCAAAAAAAGTCTATTGGTTCTAAAGCTTGCAAAAAATGTCTATTGGTTCTAAAGCTTGCAAAATGTGTCTCTTGGTTCTAAAGCTTGCAAAAAATGTCTATTGGTTCTAAAGCTTGCAAAAAAATGTCCATTGGTTCTAAAGCTTGCAGAAAAATGTCTATTGGTTCTAAAGCTTGCAAAAAGTGTCTCTATTGGTTCTAAAGCTTGCAAAAAGTGTCTCTATTGGTTCTAAAGCTTGCAAAAAGTGTCTATTGGTTCTAAAGCTTGCAAAAAATGTCTTGGTTCTAAAGCTTGCAAAAAAATATCTATTGGTTCTAAAGCTTGCAAAAAAATGTATATTGGTTCTAAAGCTTGCAAAAAAAATGTCTATTGGTTCTAAAATGGTTCATACTAGCGCTCCAGAAAAGTTGAAAGCACTGCTTACTGCAAATGGTGGCTTGGGAGCTTTGGTTTGAAGTTGAAAGGCACTATTACTGCAAATGGTGGCTTGGTTGCTTTGGCTTGAAGTTGAAAGGCATTATTACTGCAAATGGTGGCTTGGGTGTGGCTTGAAGTTGAAAGATATCACTTACTGCAAATGATGGCTTGGGTGTGGCTTGAAGTTGAAAGACACCACTTACTGCAAATGGTGACGGGAGCTTTGAAGTTGAAAGGCACTACTTACTGCAAATGATGGCTTGGGTGTGGCTTGAAGTTGAAAGACACCACTTACTGCAAATGGTAGCATGAAGTTGAAAGGCACTACTTACTGCAAATGGTGGCTTGGTTGCTTTGGCTTGAAGTTGAAAGGCACTACTTACTGCAAATGGTGGCTTGGGAGCTTTGGCTTTAAGTTGAAAGGCACTACTTACTGTAAATTGTAGCTTGGGTGCTTTGGCATTAAGTTGAAAGGCACTGCAAATGGTGGCATGAAGTTGAAAGGCACTACTTACTGCAAATGGTGGCTTGGTTGCTTTGGCTTGAAGTTGAAAGGCACTACTTACTGCAAATGGTGGCTTGGGAGCTTTGACAAAGTTGAAAGGCACTACTTCCTGCAAATGGTGGCTTGGGAGCTTTGACTTGAAGTTAAAAGGCACCTCTTACTGCTAATGGTGGCTTGGGTGTGGTTTGAAGTTGAAAGGCACTACTTACTGCAAATGGTGGCTTGGGTGCTTTGGCTTGAAGTTAAAAGGCACTACTGTAAATGCACTTACTTCCTGTTTGCACTGTATATTGATTTTAGATAAAATGCTACCACTTACGGCTGTGATTTTTGGCCATCTTACTCGGTCCCCCTCCGCTGAGCAGGTGCAGAGAATTCTTCCCATCAATGAAAAATAAAAGTGTTATTAGTTTAAAAAAAAATGTTGAGAATCTCTCTCCTGTCAATCACTCCATGAAAGCCACACCTTTTCCGGTGGGGGGGGGGGGGGCGAAGGATTATAAAACCCGGAAATGTGGGTGTGGCTCAGTCTCTGCAAGATGGAGGAGGGAGAGGTCACGACTCGCTGTCTTTAGTGGCTTTGCACCCTACTTCAAATGGTATGAAACTGCACTTGAATTTGGTGGCCTTGCACCCTGTTAGAAGTGGTAAGAAACTGCACTTGAATTTGGTGGCCTTATACCCTGGTTGAAATGGAATTTCAAGGATTAGCCGTGAGTCAACTACCAGCCCACCAGCCGTGAGTGAGTGAGTTGCCAGCACAACAGGCTTGATTGACTGAGACGCCAGCCCAAGAATCCATTTGGCGCACAATTTGCATACTAGCCCTCTGGAAACCAGTCCCTTCAGCCCACAACACCCATATTAGTGCTCCAGAAAGCCCCCCCCCTCCCCAACTGGCCACCGATATTAGAATTGGTGGAGAGGTGGAATATTGCGTTGGATGACCAGCCCTCCTGTGTGATGCTGGGACCCAACGGGTCCCACTTAGTCTAGTACCATAATACAATCAAGTCAACTCAAATACAATAGGTAGAGCAAAGGGGAAGATATGGAGTACAGAATATAGTTCTCAGTATTGTAGCGCATCAGTTCCATAGGCTAAGACTAATGTCCATAATTGTGTGGAGGTGAATTGACCCTAGCTCGTGGGTGGACAGTTCAGAAACTTGATAACAGAGGGGAACAAGCTGTTTCTGAGTCTCGTGGTGTGTGCTTTCAAGCTTCTGTACCTTCTGTTGGATGGGAGCAGCAAGAGGAATGAATGACCAGAGTGGGATGTCTTTGATTATGTATTATGTTGGCATGAGGTATAGATGGAGTCAATGTTGGGGAGTCTAGTCTGTGTGATGGACTGCGTTACAACTACAACTTTGCAATTTTTTGTGGTCCTGTTCCAAATCCAAGCTGAGATGTACTGTGATGCAGACAGTTTGCTTTCTATGATGCATCTGGGCGTTTTTAAGAGTCAATGGAGACATGCAAACTTTTCTCAGTCTCCTGGCACTCAGAGGTGTTGGTGTGCCTTCTTTACTGTCGCATCAGTGTGGTTGGTCCACGGCAGATCATTGGTAATATTCATGCTAAGGAACCTGAAGCTCTCAACCACATTGAGATGGTTGGTCAGAGTGTTGTATTGTTATTTGTCCCGAAACAGAACAATTAAATTATTTCTTGCATCAGCATAACAGATATATTTCAAGGTTAGTTTATTGTCACATGTACCAATTAAGGTACAGTGAAATTCGAATTACCATAGAGCCATACTTTAAAAAAAGCAACAAGACACACAACTACATAAAAGTTAACATGATGGCAATGATGGTCCAATTCTACACGGCCATTGTAGAGTCTGTTCTCACCTTCTCCATCATGGTCTGGTTTGGCTCAGCCACCAAGCACGATACCTGGAGGCTGCAGCGAATTGTCCGATCAGCAGAGAAGGTTATTGGCTGCAACCTTCCCTCCATTGATGAACTGTACACTGCAAGGGCCAGGAAGCGAGCGGGCAAGATCATCTCTGACCCCTTTCACCCTGGCCACAAACTCTTTGAATCACTTCCCTCTGGAAGGCGACTCCGGACTGTCAAAGCTGCCACAGCCAGACATAAAAACAGTTTTTATCCACGAGTAGTTGCTCTACTCAACAGCCAAAAATCTGTAGCCTCCCTTTGATCTGGTATTTTGTTGGTTCACATGCTTGATCAATGGTGGTTTATCATTAATGTTTTATTATTATTATTAATGTTTAGTGTTTTCAGAGTAATTCGTAACTCTCCCTGTATGTCATGTTGTTTCTTGTGGGCGGAGCACCAAGGCAAATTCCTTGTATGTGAATACTTGGCCAATAAACTTACTTACTTGTAAACATCCACCACAGCAGATTCCCCTTGTTCCTCACTGTTGTGAAGGGCAATAGAGTCCAATCTCCTTCCTCTTTTTTTTCTCCCACGGTCGGGGCTGTCGAACTATTCGCAGTCGGGGCGATCGAAGCTCCCGCGTCGGGGTGATCGTAGACATTGTACTCAATAAAACCCATTATACACAAAACAAAAGTTCAGTATATATATTAAGAAAGAAGATAAATAGACAATAATAGAGCAAAGTCAAAAAAAAATCCTTGAATCTATATAGTTTGGAGCCAATTTGTAGTGTTTAATAACCAGATGGTTGGATGGAAGAAGCTGCTCCTGAATGTAGAAGTTAGTTTTCAGGCTCTGATCTCACCTTCGCGATGGCAGGAGTGAAATGAGAAGTGTGGCCAGTGACTGCTCGGTGATGATCCCACAGAATTCAAAATTCCTCTACTGATAATTTGTGTATGTTCGCACATCAATTAAGATAACGCAGTCACAATCTGGAAATTGGCAGGTAAAACTTGTCACGTATGCTGGACAATGTCCAGCCACAGGTCCAATTACCTGTCTGTGATTCTCACCATCATAAGCATCTTCGCATATGGAGGAATAATGCAATTGTCTCCAGTGTCCAACCAATTACTAAATGTAGTCTCTTAGAGCAGGACAGAAGCTGAATATTCTGCAGAGATGTTCGCCTCGTGACCCTACAAGGCCTTTCCTCCATATACAAGTCTTGCTTATCATTCACTGGGAGGATACAACCAACACAATAAGAAAGGTTTCAAAGGTATTTTATTGTCACGTGTACCAATTAAGGTACAGTGAAACTCATTTTTCCCCCCTTTTTCCCCTCCCCAAAGAATCTGAACATATTCAGTTTGGTTCCCCTCCCATTACCTGTCACACTTCAATAGTGACCAAGAACTATTGTGTCGTGTGTAGCATCATATTCAGTTTCCTCTTCAAGTCCAACAATATTTTGACTTGAAGTGGACATAAATTGGAGTTTTCTTTTCATTGAAGGTTGGCACAAAATGCTGGAGTAACTCAGCGGGTGAGGTAGCATCTCTGGAGAGTAGGAATGGGTGACGTTTTGGGATGAGACCATTCTTCAGACTGATGTCAGGGGAGGGGGCGGGACAGAGATAGAATGTAGGCGGACACAGTAAGACTGGTTGGAGAACTGGGAAGGGGAGGGGGATGGAAAGAAAGCGAGGGCTATCTGAAGCTGTCTAACACCATTTTTGGGTCGTCATCGGTGCAGGGATGGCGGTGGTTCAAGTTTAAAGCCCTTATCTTCTGGCAAAAACAGATAAACAGTGAATGCATTCAATGTCATCTGTGACCTGAGAACCAAAAAATGTTTCTTTAAAATGGCCTTTTTAAACCAATTTCAACAGGAATCCTAACTATTTATTTTCTTTTTAACAGAAAAATAGGACTGATTTCTGGATGGATACTACTCTGCTGTCTTCTATACAAAGTCTCAATAATAGAGAACAGAGAAAAAGAATACAACCCTTATGAAGTGCTTGGGGTAGACCCTGTAAGTAGCAATGACTACCGTGTTTTCAGTCCGGCATGTAATAATTTTAATGTACTGAGGGCTTTACTTGGACCCACTGTTTTTTTCAATACCAGTTTTCCTCTATTCTGTGGTGTCGTTTCGAAATACAGCATTGAAACTGGCCCTTCGGCCCGACGAGTGCACGCCGAGCATCGATCACCTGCTCGCACTAGTTATATGTTATCACACCGCATCCACTCCCCGCACATCCGTGGCAATTTTTTTTTTTTTTACAAGATCAATTAACTTATAAACCCGCACGTATTTGCCATCTGGTAGGAAACCGGAGCACCAGGAGGAAAACCACACTGACACTGGGAGATTGGGCAAATTCCACACTGACAGCACCCAAGATCAGGATCGAACTGGGGTCTCCGGTGCCGTGAGACAGCTAGCTGCTCCTTTAGTCTTTTGATTAAGGGTTGATAAGAGCAGCTCATATAGAACAGTACGGAACAGCATCGAGCCCTTCAGCCCACAATGTTTATACCGAACTAAACTGATCCCATCAGCCTGCACATGATCTGCATCCCACTTCCTTGCACTTCCATGTGCCGATGTAAAAGCCCTTTAACCATATACCCATTACAGCACGGAAACAGGCCATCTCGGCCCTTCTAGTCCGTGCCGAACACTTACTCTCACCTAGTCCCATCTACCTGCACTCAGACCATAACCCTCCATTCCTTTCCCGTCCATATACCTATCCAATTTATTTTTAAATGATAAAATCGAACCTGCCTTCACCACTTCCACTGGAAGCTCATTCCACACAGCTACCACTCTCTGAGTAAAGAAGTTCCCCCTCATGTTACCCCTAAACTTTTGCCCATTAATTCTAAAATCATGTCCTCTTGTTTGAATCTTCCCTACTCTCAATGGAAAAAGCTTATCCACGTCAACTCTGTCTATCCCCCTCATAATTTTAAAGACCTCTATCAAGTCCCCCCTTAACCTTCTGCGCTTCAAAGAATAAAGACCTATCTTGTTCAACCTTAAACACCACTATCGTATCTAGCTCCACCATCACCCCTGGTAGCGCATTCGAGGCTGCCACCATTCTCTGTAACTTTTCCCCTCTCACCGAATTGCTAAGCCCTCCAGTGTTGGACATTTCCAGCCTTTTATGTTGAAACTGATTCAGTTTCAGTTTTATTGTATTGTCATGTGTACCCAGGTACAGTGAAAAGCATTTGCTGCGTGTCAACCAGTCAGCGGAAAGACAGTACATGATTAAACTGTCTCGCTAACATTAATTGTGTCTAAGTAAATTGCTGTCTGGTTTAACTTCTGTGGGGAATCGCTTGGCTGAGCGTCACCACCACCACTGTACTGTACCAAGACTTCATTCTTGATGTGGGGAAGACCGAGAGAAACTGCAGCCCAGCTTTGGTGTAGTACATTGCATTAGGACTATATGTGAATGGTGAAGGGAATTCCTTATCTACATACTGAGTGTATCCAGATCAGGCTCCTTATCCTGGGAAGCCACGCTAATAATCTTCGTAGAATTGGAAAAAAATCCCAATATTTCTGTTTAATAAAACTGATTTTCACACGCAGAGGTAATAGTATCATTGTACCGGGAAAACACAGTTGTGCAGCGGTAGAGTTGCTATCTCACAGTGCCAGAGACCCGGGTTCGATCCTGACTACAGGTGCTGTCCGTACAGAGTTTGTACGTTCTCCCTGTGACGTGTGTGGGTTTTCTCCAGTTTCCTCCCACACTCCAGACACATACAGGTTTGTGGACTAATTGACTTGGTAAAATTGCAAGTGTGTATAGGCTAGTGCTAGTATGCCGGAATCGCTGGTCAGTGCAGACTCGATGGGCAGAAAGGCCTGTTTCCGCGCTGTGTCTCTAAACTAAAATATTGTTCATTAGCAAAAGTGAACGCAACGTTTTGTTTTATGGACTTGAGATTTGGGCAGGCTTTGAGGTTAGAAATTATACAAAGATGTGCTGAAGTAGATGAGATCTCTCATGGTCTCAATGTCTGGTGAATACAGTCCCAGTCTTCTAAATCTTGTATGTGGTGAACCAGTACAATGAATCAGCCATGCATTACCTCGATGGCAAGTATATCCTTCCTTTGGTAATGAGACGAAAGCTGTTGAAATTTGAATCAGTCTGATGGGCTCCAACCTGAAAATGTCACCTGTACATTCACTCCACAGATGCTGCCTGGCCCACTGAGTTCCTCCAGCACTTAAAGTTACTTATGCCCCTGTCCCACTTAGAAACCTGAACAGAAACCACTGGAGACTTTGCGCCCCACCCAAGGTTTCCATGCTATTCCCGGAGGTTGCAGGTGGTTGCCGGAGGTTGCAGGTAGTGGAAGCAGGTAGGGAGACTGACAAAAACCTCCGGGAACCGCACGGAAACCTTGGGTTGGGCGCAAAGTCTCCAGAGGTTTCCGTTCAGGTTTCCTAAGTGGGACAGAGGCATTAAATAAATGACTGTATTTCTCCGCGGCACGGTGGCGCAGCGGTAGAGCTGCTGCCACATGATGCTAGAAACCCAGTTCGATCCTGACTATGGGTGGTGTAGTTCGTATGTTCTTCCGTGACTTGCGTGGGTTTTCCACGGGAGCTCCGGTTTCCTCCCACACTTCAAAGATGTACAGGTTTGTAGGTTAATTGGCTTGGTAAAATTGTAAATTGTCCCTAGTGTGTGTAGGATAGTGTTAATGTGCAGAGGATCGCTGGTCGGTGCGGACTCGGTGGGCCGAAGGGCCTGTTTCCGCGCTGTATCTCTAAACTAAACTAAACTGCTTGAGAGAGATTATAAAATAGAACAGTAAGTACACATGCAACATTGTTGGTTAACTTATGATGACCAGGCAGGACACAAAGTTCTGATCTTCATTAGGTGGTGGTGTGTAATTTTGAAAGTTTGTGACCAGTTTGCATAGCTTTAGCTTTTCAACAAAAGGATGGACTTTGCACATATTTGGCCACAGTGACGGCACCTAAGTACATTAACAGTAGTACATTGTAGACATAGCATTAGTTTTAAAATACATGAAACTAGAAACAAGATTACCATAATTTTTATCTCTTGATCAAAATGGGTGAATTTGCTTTTGTTAACTTATCAAATGCAAAATATATTTCCTCCTGGCATAGATAGGATAGGCAGGCGGAATCCTTTAACCCGGGTGGAAATGTCAAGGACTAGGGGTCGCTTTAAAGTGAGAGGAGCAAAGTTTAATGGAGATGTGTGGAGCAAGGTTTTTTACACCAGGTGTTGGGTGCCTGGAATGCACTGCCAGGAGTGGAGGTAGAGGCAGATACGAGAGTGGTATTTAAAATGCTTTTAGATAGGCACATGGATACGCGGGGTTTGGAGAGATATGGACTGGCAGATTCTTGATTAGGTAGACAAAAGTGCTGGAGAAACTCAGCGGGTGCAGCAGCATCTATGGAGCGAAGGAAACTGTTTAGTTGACTGTTTCTTGATTAGTACGGGTGTCAGGAGTTCTGGGGAGAAGGCAGGAGAATGGGGTTAAGAGGGAAAGATAGAACAGCCATGATTGAATGGCTGAGTAGACTTGATGGGCCGAATGGCCTAATTCTGCTGCTAGAACGTATGAAGTCAATGAACTTCCGGATCATGTGCAGGCAGAGAAAATTAGCTTGGCATTGTGTTTGGCACAATGTTGTGGCCATGGGGCCTGTTCCTGTGCTGTGCTGTCATATGTTTTATTACTACAGTTTTCATCTCTTGATCAAATTGGGTGAGTTTCCTAGCATTAAATCTGAAACACAACTTTTTTTTCTCTCGTATTATGTATCCAAAAATATCCGATGGTTCATTATATTTAGGTTTTGTAAGGGATAGAGTATTTGGTATTTCAACAAATAAGTATTGGCCCTTTTACTTCCTCTCAGGGAGCCTCTGTGACAGAAATTAAAAAACAGTACCGTCAGTTGTCGCTCAAACATCACCCAGACAAAGGAGGCGATGAAGTCCTGTTTATGAGGATCGCAAAAGCCTACGCTGCGTAAGTAGTGACATCTTTGGTTTTAAAAAGGCAGGAATGAGGGCAGTTACTTAGCCCTGGTGTATGTTGCTTTAATTTTGTGCTTGTGATGCCAGGGATGCCTGATATCCTGAAGATGGTGAGCCCTTTCCTTGTGTCACCTAGAGATTTGGTTAAGTGTAGTTAGTTTAGTTTATTGTCACATGTACCGAGGTACAGTGAAAGGCTTTTGTTGCGTGCTAACCAGTCAGCGGAAAGACAATCAATCCATTCACAGTGTATTCACAGACTAACGTTTAGTGCCACACACTCATCTCTCCGTTGCCATCTGGAAGAAGGTACAGGAGCTTGAAATCTACAACATCCAGGTTCAGGAACAGCTACTTCCCCACAGCCATCAGGCTATTAAACACAACATCAAACAAGCTCTGAACAATAACAGTCTTATTACTACTGCACTTTATCTGTTTATTTATTGTGTGTATATATATATATGGTCTATGGTATATAGGCACACTGAACTTTTATCTCCTGTGCGGTATTATGTTTACATATTCTGTTGTGCTGCAGCAAGCAAGAATTTCATTGTCCTATCTGGGACACATGACATTAAAACTCTCTTGTCCCTTGACTAGTTAAAATAAAGGGCCTGTCCCACTGTACGAGGTAATTCAAGAGTTCTCCCGAGTTTCCCTTGATTAGAACTCGGAGAATTACGGTAATAGCCGTTCGTATGTACTCGGGGCTCTCGTTAACATTTTTCACAGTGCTGAAAAAACGTCACGAGTTACCACGTTTCCCGAGTACCTGCCGTTAGCGTTACGAGCCGCTACGAGACATCCACGAGTTCCGATGTAGCCGCTACGTACATTCTACGTACTTACTACGAGTTTGATTTTTTTTAAACTCGGGAGAGCTCTTGAATTACCTCGTACAGTGGGACAGGCCCTTTAGGAATGTTGCTGTAGGTGTTGAGATTTGAAAGTGTGGAGCGACTGTAATGTGTGAATGCAGATCCACTTCTGTGACTCGCACACAAATAGTCGCCTGGGTTGGGCGCCATCTTGACACAGTCAGCCATCTTAAACCATGTAGGGCAGAATTGCATCATTATTTGGCCACTATTGATGAATTATAGCATTATTTAATTCTGTTACCCTGGAATTTTGAGTTGGCTGTCTGAGTTGTTAAATCGGTGTGAAAAGCCTTACACTTCCATCCAGAATTGCTGACTTTGATTTTTTTTAAAATTCTGAATAATAGTGGCAGTGCTATATTGAACAGTTAAGCAATCCTAACTGTTGATTTTGTTGTTCAATTATTTATTTTAGTGCTGGCTGACCTTTATGCAACTGATTCCCGTGACATTAATACGTTCAACTCTTGTGGAAACAATATTCTAAAATAACTAGAGAATAAAAGCCATAAAATAAATCAGTAAAATTCCCCGGGACTCTCTTCCCTTGAGCCCAAGTGAATGAGGGGTGATCTTATAGAGGTGTGTAAAATCTTGAGAGGAATAGATCGCATAGTCTCTTGCCCAGAGTGGGGGGAATCAAGAACCAGAGGTTTAAGGTGAAGGGTGAAAGATTTTATAGGTATTTGAGGGGTAATGTTTTCGTGCAGGGTAGTGTGTGTATGGAATGAGTTGCCAGAGGAAGTAGTTGAGGCAGGAACTATCACCTTGTTTAATGAAGCAATTAGACAGGTACATGGCCAGTGTGTAGGAAAGAGTTGCAGATGCTGGTTTACACCGAAGCTGGACATAAAATGCTGGAGTAACAGTAAGATAGGCAGCATCTGTGGAGAGAAGGAATGGGTGATGTTTCTTCTGATTGAGAGTCAGAGGAGCAGGTGTCTGGAGATATGGAATGGTAAGGTGTGAACACGAAAGATCAAAGCAGACGGTGATAAGGAAATGTAGAATGGTTCATTGTTAGTTGAAGGGAAGGTGACATTGGTCAAGGAGCATACATTCAGCAAAATTAATCAGAAGGGCAGTGAAACTCGTCGTAGATCGAGGGTGGAGGAGGGACAGAGAGAGAGGGGTTACTCGAAGTTGGAGAAATCAATGTTCATATCGCAGGGTTGTAAGCTGCCCAGGCAAAATATGAGGTGCGGTTCCTCCAATTTGCGTTGGGCCTCACTCTGAATCCACGTTGTACATAATTTAAAATGCTTTGACTGAGTGTATTTTTTCACTAGTGAACCTAAGTTGTTGAAATATTAACAGTAATTGGAATAAAGTGACTAGGATATTGAAGCATCTGCTATGGTAACATAGAAAATGGGTGCAGGAGGAGGCCATTCGGCCCTTCGAGCCAGCCCAGCCATTCCTTGTGATCATGGCTGATCGTCCCCAATCAGTAACCCGTGCCTGCCTTCTCCCCATACCCCTTGACTCCACTAGCCCCTAGAACTCTATCTAACTCTCTTAAATCCATCCAGTGACTTGGCCTCCACTGCCCTCTGTGGCAGGGAATTCCACAAATTCACAACTCTCTGGGTGAAAAAGTTTTTTCTCACCTCAGTCTTATATGGCCTCCCCTTTATTCTAAGACTGGCCCCTGGTTCTGGACTCGCCCAACATTTTTCCTGCATCTAGCTTGTCCAGTCCTTTTATAATTTTATATGTTTCTATAAGATAAACTTCAATTTGAACCTTAATATTTGTAGCTGTATATTTTTAATAAATATATTGCAGTCATTGTCATTTTAAAAGAATGGACATTTTAAATTGATTTCCTATTCTATTAATGTGCTCATTGGTCTGTACACAATTTACTAGCTTTGCTGTGATAATAATGATACCCGTTCATTGGGTCAAAGATTCAAACCTTTCGTTAATCTCAACCATGTAAATTGTCGCCATATCTCATTAATAGTTTGCTTTGTTCCTTTGTAGTGTTAATGATGCCAGTTTTTAATATTGCAGCTAATTCTCTTTCAGTTTAACAGATGAAGAGTCCCGTAAGAATTGGGAAGAATATGGTAATCCAGATGGTCCACAAGGTATTTTGCCGCCATTTGTTTTCATCTTATAGAGTCATACAGTGTGGAAACAGGCCCTTTGGCCCAACCTGCCTACGCCGACCAACATGCCCCATCTACACAAGTCCCACTTGCTTGTTTTTTGGCCCATATCCCACTAAACTTACGCTATCCATGTACCTGTCTAAATGTTCCTTAAACGTTGCGATAATACTTGCCTCAACTACCCAGCTTGTTCCATGCACCCACTTCCCTTTCCTGACCAAGAGCTGTGAATTTCTCAACAGCTGGCTAGATAGTTTTGTTTAGAGATACAATGTGGAAACAGGTCGTTCGGCCCACTGAGCCCATTACGACCAAGATGTTCCATCTACTTTAGCCAATTTGCCTATGTTTGGCCCCTATCCCTCTAAACCTTTGCTACCCATGTATTAATCTGTCTTTTAAATGCTATTATAGTACCTGCCTCAGCTACCTCCTCTGTCAATTTGTTCCATATACCTACAATGCTCAGATTGAAACAGTTGTCTCCCCCCCCCCCCCCCTCATATTCAAAGATTGAATCTTTTCCCTCTCATCTTAAACCTTTGTCCTCTGGTTCTTGATTTTCCTACTCTGGGTAAAATGGGACTAGGGAGAAATGCTGCTTCTCTGACATCTAACAGGAGGTTATGCAAGAACATTTTAGATTCTGGGCTATCTCTCAACGTAATGCACTCGTGCTTTTTGTACCTAGCAATAGCTCACACTAGTTGTCTGTTCAGGGTATAGCCATGAGCCCTACATTTTGACAAATTTGCAGATGACACAAAGCTGGGTAGCAGTGTGAACTGAGGGGGATGCTATGAGAATGCAGGGTGACTTGGACAGGTTGGGGGAATGGGCAGATGCATGGCAGACGAAGTTTAATGCGGATAAATGTGAGGTTATCCACTGGTAGCAAAAACAGGAAGGCAGATTACTATCTAAATGGCGTCTAAATTGGCCTTTATAACAAGAGGAATCAAATATAGGAGCAAAGAGGTCCTTCTACAGTTGTACAGAGCCCTAGTGAGACTACACCTGGAGTATTGTGTGCAGTTTTTGTCCCCTAATTTGAGGAAGGACATTCTTGCTATTGAGGGAGTGCAGCGTAGGTTTACAAGGTTAATTCCTAGGATGGTGGGACTGGAGAGAATGGAGCAGCTGGGCTTGTACACTCTGGAGTTTAGAAGGATGAGAGGGTATCTCATTGAAACGTATAAGATTGTCAAGGGTTTGCACACGCTAGAGGCAGGAAACATGTTCCCGATGTTGGGGGAGTCCAGAACCAGGGGCCACAGTTTAAGAATAAGGGGTAAGCCTTATTCTTAAACTGTGATGAGGAACTGAGATGAGGAAACACTTTTTCACACAGAGAGTTGTGAGTCTGTGGAATTCTCTGCCTCAGAGGGCGGTGGAGGCAGGTTCTCTGGATACTTTCAAGAGAGAGCTAGATCGGGCTCTTAAAAAATAGCGGAGTCAGGGGAACGGGGTACTGATTGGGGATGATCAGCCATGATCACATTTAATGGCGGTGCTGGCTCGAAGGGCCGAATGGCCTACTCCAGCACCTATTGCCTATTGACACAGAGCAACTACACCCTTTCCTTCAAATCTCGTGGACAGGTTCCCTAAAATGTCTCTGCACCTGGTTGTGCAGCAGTGTGATCACTAGTTGCTTCATTGCCTCTGGAGCGTCCACTTCGCTGGGCTGGAATCTGGAAGTATCCTGAGCTAATTCTGCCGCCACCATCATCTATTGCGACAAGTGGCTCCCACTGATTGTCGCCGGAAGCTGGTGTCCTCTTCAGGGCGGACAATGGCAGCGAGGTCAACATTTGTAACAAGATAGACGTGAAAAGAAGAAGAAGATTGCCTCTGGAGTATCAGTGGAGATGATAATCAGGTTTCCAGTGCAGAGGGTAGGCATTTACACTGTATTCCTGAGTTGTCATTAATGCATCTACACACATTTAATTGGTGATTCTGTTGGCAGTCTTTACAAATGCATTTGTAGTCTCTACAAATGCATCCTAAGTACGAAATGAGGTATCCAATGTACTATTGTGCATCATGCCCAGATCTCTCATATTCCATCAGATTGCTTTGTATGGCTAACCTAATGGCAGTGACTCCTTTGTTTCAGCTACAACGTTTGGTATCGCCCTTCCTTCGTGGATCGTAGATCAGAAGAACTCAATGTTGGTATGTTCCAATATGACTTTGCGAATTTCGTTGACTTGAATGAATAATAAATCTTTGCAGCATTTTGATCCAACTAGATTGCACCAGTAGACTTATTGGGCTAATTTATGGTGGTCCAAGATTGCATCAGTAGATTTATTTCCTCCTTCTCTTTCTGTGTTCCAAAGGGACTACTCTTTGTATACTACCAAGTCCACTCTTCAGTCCCCACCTACCACTACTGTGCTCTGGTTTCCTCCCACACTCCAAAGACGTACAAGTGTGTAGGTTTAAGAAGGAACTGCAGATGCTGGAAAATCGAAGGTACACAAAAATGCTGGAGAAACTCAGCGGGTGCAGCAGCATCTGTGGAGCGAAGGAAATAGGCAACGTTTCGGGCCGAAACCCTTCTCCATGGCCAGAGCGAGCAACACCGGAAATTGGAGGAACAGCACCTCATATTCCGCTTGGGGAGTCTGCATCCTGTGGGCATGAACATTGAATTCTCCCAATTTTGTTAGCCCTTGCTGTCTCCTCCCCTTCCTCAGCCTTCGGGCTGTCTCCTCCCATCCCTCAGCCCTCGGGCTCCTCCTCCTTTTTCCTTTCTTCTCCCCGCCACCCCCTGTCAGTCTGAAGAAGGGTTTTGGCCCGAAACGTTGCCTATTTCCTTCGCTCCATAGATGCTGCTGCACCCGCTGAATTTCTCCAGCATTTTTGTGTACCTTCAAGTGTGTAGGTTGATTGGCTTCGGTAAAATTGTAAATTGTCCCCAGTGTGTGTAGGATAGTGTTAGTGTGTGGGGATCGCTGGTCGGCGCGGACTCGATGGGCCGAAGGTCCTGTATCTGTAAACTAAACTTTCTAGTTAAGGACAAGTAGGCATTTATTTTATAGCTCTAAATATATTTATTAATATAATTTGTGAAGATTATCAGAGACTTCATATTTTTAGGGCCATTAGGAAATGTAACAAGAAAAGCATGATAATTTTGCCTTTATTAAATGTTGTAGGTTTTGGCTGTGTATGGATTTGCATTCATGGTGATTCTTCCTGTGGTTGTGGTAAGTCTGGTTTCATTTTGAAAGTCATTCTGCTTTAATATGTTTCAATAATTTGTTTGTTATGAATACTGAGGCCAGACCATACCTCAGTGGATCAGTGTATTGCATTAAACTGGCACTTACTTTTACTTCCTGGATGTAGGGAACATGGTGGTATCGCTCGGTTCGATATAGTGGTGACCAGATACTTATTCACACAACACAGCTGTACATGCACTTTCTGAACAGGACTCCCAATATGAACATGAAACGTAAGTAACTAAGTTTGATACTTTCAACGAGTTTGTTTTCTTGCATTGTTAGTTCCTCTTTGAGACATTGCAATACTGAGGAATACACAAATAATTGCAGAGCCCAGAACTCTTGAGGATTTGTCAAATAGTTTTTATTTGAGTCATACCGCACGGAAACAGACCCTTTGGCCCAACTCTTCCAAGCCGACCAAGATGACAAGCAAGTCCCATTTTGCTGCATTTGGCCCATATCCCTCGAGTCCTTCCCTATCCATGCGGCAGAATTTTATAGCGTTCACGAGACTACTCCCTCTAGCTGCTAAATGGACTACTGTGGCGTCAGCTGATACACAGACCACTTATGGTCGAACCCTCGTCAGTAGCTACGAAGGCTGGCACGTGACGTCACGTCCTGCTACATAAGCTTATCTCACCTTGCGATCTGGGGAGTCAATAAGTAGCTGAGCTCGAGACAACACCCTCGCTCAGCTACAGCAGCAATGACAATTACGTTAGCGGACCAAACTTACGTGTAACACCTGAATAAAAACTACTGTTTGAACCTGCCCGACGTCTGGCCTTTTCCTGACCACGTTTGGTGCCACTACACTACATGGTTAAGGGGAATGTCTTTGTACGCATGCGAGCTCACTGTCAGACACCTTCAGAGCTTCTTCACAGACAAATCTTCCAAAACACAGTCTTTTGATGAATAAATTCTTTATTGTTGATGAAAAACAATAAGGTATATCCAAACTTCTTCCGAGTCGTTACTATAATCTTCATCGAACTCCAGCTTATCGCTTTAAACGTTAGAAAACTCCTCGTGTCTCCGTTACACTCCGCATGGTCAAAGGGTAAACATTCTCCATGCTGGTCCAAAACTAAACTAAAAACTAACTTCTGCGCATGAAACTTAGCTCCAAACGCACACAAAAATATGTCATAAATCCCACCCACAATATAATGGGCAGTCTAAAATTTAAAGACACATGCCACACAAAACAAGCCAAATGGCCACTACACCTGTCGTTGTCTTTTAAATGCTGTGATAGTATCTGCCTCCTCTTTCTATATACCCACCACCCTTTGAATTAAAATGGTGCCCCTCAAGTTCCTCTTAAATCTCGCCCATCTTACCTTTAGCCTATGTCCTCTGGTTCTTGATTCCCCTACTCTGGGTAAAGGATCTCTGCATTCATTCTATCTATTCCCTCGTGATTTAATTCGCCTCTGTAAGAACGCCCATCAGCCTCCTGCACTACAAGGAAACAAGTCCTAGCCTGTCCAACCATTTCCTGTAGCTTAGGCTGTCAAGTCCTTGCAACATTTTGGGATTTGCCACAAATTATTTCCTCCCTCCTTTATAATTCTCAAAGGCTCTTTTTTTGTTCCATCCTCTTAAACCTTGCATGTGCTTTCTTTTTCATTTTGTTCTGTAATTTTAGGAGGTCAAATGCCCACAGGTGTGAAATGTTCATTCCGTTGAGTTCAGATTTATGTTTCACTTTACTTAACACCATATTCTTGTCACTTATTAAGTGTCACTTAAATATTACTGAAGTACGTCACAAAAGGACACTGCTGGAGTAATGCAGCAGATCATAGAAGCATAGAAACATAGAAAATAGGTGCAGGAGGAGGCCATTCGGCCCTTCGAGCCAGCACCGCCATTCATTGTGATCATGGCTGATCGTCCCCCATCAATAACCCGTGCCTGCCTTCTCCCCATATCCCTTGACTCCACTAGCCCCTAGAGCTCTATCTAACTCTCTCTTAAATCCATCCAGTGATTTGGCCTCCACTGCCCTCTGTGGCAGGGAATTCCATAAATTCACAACTCTCTGGGTGAAAAAGTTTTTTTCTCACCTCAGTCTTAAATGACCTCCCATATAACCATATAATATAACAATTACAGCACGGAAACAGACCCTTCTAGTCCGTGCCGAACACGTATTCTCCCCTAGTCCCATATACCTGCGCTCAGACCATAACCCTCCATTCCTTTCCCGTCCATATAACTATCCAATTTATTTTTAAATGATAAAAACGAACCTGCCTCCACTACCTTCACTGGAAGCTCATTCCACACAGCCACCACTCTCTGAGTAAAGAAGTTCCCCCTCATGTTACCCCTAAACTTCTGTCCCTTAATTCTCAAGTCATGTCCCCTTGTTTGAATCTTCCCTACTCTCAGTGGGAAAAGCTTATCCACGTCAACTCTGTCTATCCCTCTCATCATTTTAAAGACCTCTATCAAGTCCCCCCTTAACCTTCTGCGCTCCAAAGAATAAAGCCCTAACTTGTTCAACCTTTCTCTGTAACTTAGTTGCTGAAACCCAGGCAACATTCTAGTAAATCTCCTCTGTACTCTCTCTATTTTGTTGACATCCTTCCTATAATTAGGCGACCAAAATTGTACCCCATACTCCAGAATTGGCCTCACCAATGCCTTGTACAATTTTAACATTACATCCCAACTTCTATACTCAATGCTCTGATTTATAAAGGCCAGCACACCAAAAGCTTTCTTTACCACCCTATCTACATGAGATTCCACTTTCAGGGAACTGTGCACAGTTATTCCCAGATCCCTCTGTTCACCTGCATTCTTCAATTCCCTACCATTTACCATGTACGTCCTATTTTGATTTGTCCTGCCAAGATGTAGCACCTCACACTTATCAGCATTAAACTCCATCTGCCATCTTTCAGTCCACTCTTCCAACTGGCATAAATCTCTCTGTAGACTTTGAAAATCTACTTCATTATCCACAACCCCACCTATCTTAGTATCATCTGCATACTTACTAATCCAATTTACCACACCATCATCCAGATCATTGATGTACATGACAAACAACAGTGGACCCAACACAGATCCCTGTGGCACCCCACTAGTCACTGGCCTCCAACCTGACAAACAACCATCCACCATTACTCTCTGGCATCTCCCATTCAGCCACTGTTGAATCCATCTTGCTACTCCACCATTAATACCCAACCATTGAACCTTCTTAACCAACCTTCCATGAGGAACCTTGTCAAAGGCCTTACTGAAGTCCATATATACAACATCCACTGCTTTACCCTCATCAATTTCCCGAGTAACCTCTTCAAAAGATTCAATCCCCTTTATTCTAAGACTGTGACCCTTGGTTCTGGACTCGCCCCACATTAGGAACATTTTTCCTGCATCTAGCTTGTCCAGTCCTTTTATAATTTTATATGTTTCTATAAGATTTTCCCCTCATCCTTCTAAACTCCAGTTAATACAAGATCAGGCAGCATCTCTGGAGAACATGGATAGGTGACGTTTCAAATAGTGCTGGAGTAACTCAGCGGGTCAGGCAGCATCTGTGGAGAACATGGATAGATGACATGTCACAGAGTGCTGGAGTAACTCAGCGGGTCAGGCAGCATCTGTGGAGAACATGGATAGATGACATGTCACAGAGTGCTGGAGTAACTCAGCGGGTCAGGCAGCATCTCTGGAGAACATGGATAGGTGACGTTTCGGCTGGTCTGAAAAGATCCCAATCTGAAGAAGGATCTTGACCCGAAACGTCACCCATCCAGTCAGATAAAGGCTATTGACCCGAAACATCACCCATCCAGTCTGAAGAATGGTCTCGACCCAAAATGTCACCTATCCATGTTCTCCAGAGATGCTTCCTGACCTGCTGAGTTACTCCAGCACTTTGTTGTCCTTTTGTGTGTTAACCCGCATCTGCAGTTCTTTGTTTGTGCTGAAGAACGTCTCCTTTTCCCCATTGCTTCCAGGGCTGATAATGGTGCTAACGGCTGCCTTTGAGTTTGATCCACGCAGTAACAAGGAAGCAGTCATGCGACCTATGGACAATGTTGAAATCCCACTGGTAGGAACACTGTGCACGCATGTACTTCTGCTTGTAATTCTCTGTTTCATTCCTACATTGGTGAGTTGAGATTTTGATAGTAGAGTGAGCGGTGGGCATGACACCAGAACAAAGTGGTAAATGGAAAGTTAGGTCACTTTCTCAGGGGAAGGAAGGAACCCACAGGCCAGTTGTAGCGGAGGTTTTCATACCACCCAGACCCTGGCAAAGCTTTAGTGCAATAACCTTGCGGAAAAACACTCTCTTGATGAAGCAACAAGGAACTGCAGATGCTGATTTCCCAAAAAAAAGACACAAAGTGCTTGAGTAACTCAGTGTTTTAAGAATGAACTGCAAATGCTGGAAAATCGAAGGTAGACAAAAAATGCTGGAGAAACTCAGCGGGTATGGCAGCATCTATGGATTGAAGGAAATAGGCGACGTTTCGGGTCGAAACCCTTCTTCTGAAGAAGGCTCTCGACCCGAAACGTCGCCTATTTCCTTGGCTCCATGGATGCTGCCTCACCCGCTGAGTTCCCCCAGCATTTTTGTCTACCTTCGAGTAACTCAGTGGGTCAGGCAGCATCTTTGGAGAACATGGTTAGGTGAATTTTCAGGATGGGGCCCTTTTTCAGTCTCTCTGACATTTACCTATGTGATATTTCTTTGGTCATTTGTGTCTATTGTCCCGCTGGAAGGGAGTGTTTTACTGTTCTACTTAGCCTATGGGAATTGGAACAAGAATTCATAGGAAGATCATATCAATTTTATTGGTTTGTGGCAGCTCCACATGGATTAAAAAGACAGTGCTGGAATAACTCAGCGGGTCAGGCAGCATCTCTGGAGCACACGGATGGGCAATGTTTCAGGTTGGGACCCTTCGGACCTCTCCAGATCTGCCTGACCTGCTGAGTTATCCCAACTTGCCCATCCTGACCATGATGTCCTGTGTACATTTGTCCCATCTGCCTGCGTTTGGCCCAAATCGCTCCAAACCAGTTCTGTGGTTGTGTGCGTCTCCATATGGATTAAGTTCTGGTCAAGTCCTGGTATTAAAAGGTAACTGTGGAATAAATTAATTTAGAGGGAAATTAAAGGGAAATGAAAAGCGGAGACTTCGCAGGTTTGCTTCAAGAGATTTTATTGCATGGTATCACGGAGAGATGGCCGCAGTTAACAGCTCACCAGTTCCCTGACTTCACAGCAGAATTAGCCGACAGTTATACTGTGCAGTAAAAAAACTTTTGTTTTTTGTTAGATACAACTACGAAAATATACTATCTACGACATGGGTACCAATTATTTCATTAGTCATAACATACATTTGGTTTATGCCAATCTTATTCAACAACAGGTGATTAATACAAGTCAAACATGCAAGAGCATCTTGACATTATTCCATCTCATCTTTTAGGCAGACCGCACCACCATCCCCTCTCCGAGCCAATCATACACCCCCCATTTACTGCAACGTATCTACGCTACTAGCATTAGGGGGCGCGAGTGGTCTACTGTAACACACTGCAGAGAGAAACAAGCTTCCTTATCTCCGTCTACTATTTCATGTTTACATTTACCATCCACCCTTCAACACATTCCTAGACAAGAGGTAATACGTCTAATCTTACTTTGCCGATTCCCTCGAGCCTCTTCTGCACCTGGTCCACGAGAGATGCCACTTGTCACATCCAAAGACCGTTTCGTTACCTTGTTCAATTCCAATCAAAATTAAGTAAGAAAGGATATTCATATTTTCTTCCACATATACATATACATAATAGTGCCTATTTTTCTTGGACATGTATGCGCGCGCACACACACACACACACACACACACACACACACACACACACACACACACACACACACACACACACACACACACATATATGTACACACACACACACACACACACACGCGTCTATAGTATTTCACTGAATGTGAACATTATTTGAGATTTTAAAATGAAAAACTTTGAGGATTGAAATGATATGCATATGTGTGTGTGTATATATATATATAAATGTGTGTGTATATATATATATATATATATATATATTATATAATATTTTATATGTATATTATATATATAATATATATATGTGTGTGTGTGTATATGTATGTGTATATATATACACACACATACATATGCATATCATTTCAATCCTCAAAGTTTTTCATATAAGTTATATAATGTATGTTATATACATTATATATGTTATATATACATATAACTTATGTATAAGTTTATATTATATATATATATAAATAATGTGTGTAATAGTACCTTTTTCCTTGCTAATTTTTTTCATTAATCCGTTATACTATCTGATATTTTTTTTCTTTAAATTGCAGCTTATTCGAGAACTTGGTAATGTTAATGAGAAGAAGAAAGAACTTCCATTTTGTTTGCCATACAGTGTGAAGTCCAGAGTTCTGCTCCTTGCGCATCTTTCACGGCTAGAGATCAGTCAAAATCTGGAAGAAGGTGAGAATAAGCACAAAAGAACTGAAAAGGTTGGGGTGGGAATGGGGAGTGAATTGCTTTTACGTTTCTAATAGAAATGAAAACATTTGACAATCCATCTTTCCTAAACCTTCAATTCACAAAACAATGGCTCTCTTTTTGCAGTCTTTTGTAGTGTGAAGTGCCGGCTTTGTACAAATGGCTCCTGGTTGAACGATCTTCAGTTCTGTGACATCTCTCAGCAATGGCCTTGCTGAAAGATGCTCGCAAAATTATGGCATTGATTTTTCCTATCTCCACCGTTCTGCTATTAACTGAAGGATCTGTGGTTTCTCCCCACAGAGGTGCAACTATTTATTTTGCGACGTTTCTGGAATGGAAGTGAAGACAACTAATCTTTAACTTAAAAAAAAAAACATGAACTAGAATTGGAGCATAAATATAGTTGACATACTATATGTTAGAAAAATTCCCGGATTTTCAAAGTGTTTCAGGGATTAGACTCCACTTATTTTGTTTTAAAGCCAGAAAGGTTGGTAAACTGTAACTACAGCTTGTTAAGTACTTTAAAACCAGTTTGCAAAGGCATAATGGTCGGTAGAATATAGCATACCCACTAAAAGTCGGTTATCCAGTTGAACACTATGCAATGATGTATCCCTCATGGGATCACAACATCACTAGCCAACAATCAGCCGATCGGGTAACCACCCTGGCTGAGGTCATGTGTTGCCAGTCCTGAGTTGTCCTGGTCTTGCCTCTATTCCTTCCCCCCACCCACCTCCCACTCCCCCAATATCAGTCTGAAGAAGGGTCTCAACATCATCCGACAAGTCGAAACATCACCTATTCATTTTCTCCAGAAATGCAGCATGACCTGCATTTTAGGCATTTTATGGTCTATCTTTGGTATAAACTAGCATCTGCAGTTCCTTTTTTTAAGGCTCTGGGGAAGACATTAATTTAGAGGGAAATGAAAGGAAAAGTAAAAGCGGAGACTACGCAGGTTTGCTTCAAGAGACTTTGTTACATGATATCAGGGAGAGATGGCGGCAGTTAGCGGCTTACCAGTTCTCCGACTTCCCAGCAGAATTAGCCGACAGTTATACTGTGCAGTAAACAACTTTTTTTTTTGTTCGCTATAATTATCCTGTTATTACTATCTACTATATGGGTACCAATTATTTAATTAGTCATAACATACTCTTTGTTTACGTCAATCTTATTCAACAACAGATGGTTAATGCAAGTCAAACATAATACAAGGGCATCTTGACACTATTCTATCTCATCTTTCATGCAGAATGCGCCACTGCCCCGTCTCCGAGCCAATCCGAGCTACTAGCGGTAGAGGGCGCGGGTGGTCTATCCAGACATTGCTGTTGTGTTTTTGATCACAATAGCTACCGACGTTCTGGAGTTAACTATTGTGATCCAGCATTCAGTAACTTTCCACTGAGAAACAGGCTTATCTCTTCCTTATCTCTGTCACATTCCCAGACAAGAGAAAATCTCAATTCTAGAAAGGATAATGCGTCTGAAACTTATTTTGCCAAATTCCCATGATCTTCTTCTGCACCTGGTTAACGAGGGATGCCAATTGCCACATCCGCACACCCTTTCGTTACCTTTTTTAATATTCCTATCAAAATTAAGTAAATTAAGATTTTATTTTTTACTTCTGCAGGCTCACAATAGGCTCTTTGGCTCGCAATGTTCTTGTCAAATATGATGTCAAGTTAAAATATCACTTAAAATAACATGAAAGTAGATAGAAATGATGGAGAAACTCGGCGGGTGAGGCAGCATCTATGGAGCGAGGGAATAGGCGACGTTTCGGGTCGAGACCCTTCTTCAGACTTTTCAGTCTCGACCCAAAACGTCACCTATTCCTTCGCTCCATAGATGCTGCCTCAGCCGCTGAGTTTCTCCAGCATTTTTGTCTAACTTCGATTTTTCCAGCATCTGCAGTTCTTTCATAAACGTAAAATAACACTTTCGCCTTTTAACATTAGAAGTTCACAATTCACAGATAAGTTAGTCATAGTCATAGAGCACAGAACAGGTCCTTCGTTCCAACTTGCCCATGTCAACCATGATGCCCCATCTATGCTAATCCCAAGTGGTTATATTTGGCCTATGTCCTCAAACCTTTCCTATAATCATACCTGTCCTAGTGTGTTTTAAATGTTATCGCACCTGCCTCAACTACCTCCTCTGGCAGCTCATTCAATATACCCACCAACCTCTGCATGGAAAAGGTTGCCCATTAGGTTCCTATTAAAACTTTCCCCCTCACTTTAAATCTATGTCCCCTGGTTCTTGATTCCCCTGCCCAGGGTAAAAGACTGTGCTTTCACCCATCTATTCCCCTCATGATTTTGTACACCTCTCTGTGAGGTTGCCCCTCAGTTTCGCACTACAAGGAATAAAGTTCTGGCGGGCCCAACCTGTCCCTCTACCCCAGGCCCTCGTCCTGGCAACATCCTCGTAAATCTTCTCTGCACCCTTTCCAACATTAACAACATCTTTCCTTTAGCAGGGTGACCAAAACTGAACACAATACTCGAAATGCAGCCTCTCCAACATCTGTAACACAAGATCCCAAATCCTACACTTAATACCTGATTGATCAAGGCTAATGTAACAAAAGCCTTTTGAACTTACAAAACTTACAAAATTCTTAAGGGGTTGGACAGGCTAGATGCAGGAAGATTGTTCTCGATGTTGGGGAAGTCCAGAACAAGGGGTCACAGTTTAAGGATAAGGGGGAAATCATTTAGGACCGAGATGAGAAAAACATTTTTCACACAGAGAGTGGTGAATCTCTGGAACTCTCTGCCACAGAAGGTAGTTGAGGCCAGTTCATTGGCTATATTTAAGAGGGAGTTAGATATGGCCCTTGTGGCCTTATGGAGAGAAGGCAGGTACAAGATACTGAGTTGGATGATCAGCCATGATCATATTGAATGGCGGTGCAGGCTCGAAGGGCCGAATGGCCTACTCCTGCAGCTACTTTCTATGTTTCTATGAACAACCTATCCACTTGTGACGCCAATTTCAGGAAATGATTTATCTGCACTCCCAGTTTGGTCTGCTCTACAACGCTCCCCAGGGACCATCCATGTATGTCCATAAGTCATAGAAGCAGAATTAGGCCATTCGGCCCATTGAGTCTACTCTGCCATTCAATCATAGCCAATCTATCTTTCCCCATCCATCCCATTCTCCTGTCTTCTTCCCATAACTTTTGACACCCTTACTAATCAAGAATATGGCAATCTCTGCTTTTAAAACACCTAATGACTTGGCCTCCACAGCTGTCTGTGGTAATGAATTTGACACATTCATCACCTTCTGACTAAAGAAATTCCACCTCATCCATTATCTAAAGGTATGTCCTTTTATTCTGAGGCTGTGCCCTCTGGTCCCAGACACTCCCATGAGTAGAAACATCCTCTTCACATCCATTCTATCCAGGCCTTTCTTTCAATATTTGGTATTTTTCAATTAGGTCCCTCCCCCCCCCCCCCCCCCACCCTCATCCTACTGAACTGCAGTGAGTACAGGCCCAGACCTGTTAACTGCTCATCATATGTTAACCCAATCATCCCTGGGATCATTCTTGTAAACCTCCTCTGGTCCCACTACAGTGCCAGCACATCCTTCCTCAGATATGCTCACAATATTCCAAATGCGGTGCCTTATAAAGCCTCACCATGACATCCCTGCTTTTATATTCTAGTCCTCTCAAAATGAATGTTAGCAGTGCATTTGCCTTCCTTACTAACGATTCAACTTGCAAATTAACATTTTGGGGATCCTGCACCAGCGCTCCCAAGTCCCTCACCTCCGATTTCTGTATCCACACCCCATTTTGAAACTAGTCTATGCCTTTCTTCTAAGGCATAATACCAAGGTGTATGACCACGTACTCTGCTCCGCTATATTCCATCTGCCAATTGAAGATGAATTGATCAGCAGAAATTGCCTTAGTTGCACTTATTTTGCACTCTAGAGTAATCTTTCGAAAAATCATCAGCAATTATTTGAGAGCTATGCACAATTATTTGAGAGTCTTTGTTACCTATTGATTTGCTATCCCCGGATCCACATAATGGTGTGGCGGGGGAGACGATAGACAAGTTACTGTGAGGAGGAGAGAGAGGAGTTTGTGAATCATGCGGGGCAGGACGGCGCTGGTGGGGCAGGAAGGGGCGTCGCCATCCCGGCCTTGCCATTGACTGACAGGAGAAGAGACCAATCTGCGTGGGGCTGACTGCGCACGCGCGTTTTTTAAGATTTTAAAATCTTGATAACTTTTACAATATACCACCGATTGGAACGAAACTTGTTGCACTCGCAGCACAGGGGAACGGCGAGTAACCTGGTGAAAAATCGTAGCGCCATCGTATACCATTTTCTGCGCAAGTAGAAAATCCCCGCAAACGGGAAGAGCTCAAGATCAGAGTTTTACCTATGTATAGGTAGATAGATAGATAGATGTCCCAGACTGAACAATGAAATTCTGATTTGCAGCAACACAACAGAATATGCCAACGTAATGCTCCCTAAGCAATATAATAAACAAGAAAAAGTTCAGTGTGATATACTGAGATTCGAGATATACTGGTACTGATTGTGGATGATCAGCCATGATCACATTGAATGGCGGTGCTGGCTCGAAGGGCCAAATGGCCTACTCCTGCACCTATTGTCTATTGTACATATATGTGTGTGTGTGTGTGTGTATATATATGTATGTGTATTTGTGTGTATTTATATATATATGTATGTGTATGTGTGTATATAAGTATAAATATGTGTGTGTTGTGTGTTTGTATATACTGCTGCGCCACAGTGCCGGAGAAATGGGATTAATATAGATACATACTTAATGACCAGCATGGTCGTGGTGGACCGAAGGGCCTAATTCCATGCTGTTCATTTTAGGATTGTCCTTGGAGGGCAAATGAAATATGATTCAATGGGTGGGAGTTGAATTTATAAACCATTGAATAAATAGTTCTAAAATAGGTGGTTTCTGCATTAAAATGTTTCATATGTTTGAATAAAGTATTTGTTGAAATGTAGAGGGAGTGTGCATTTTCTTTTGCTGTACGTATGATAAATTGCTTTTGAGAGTGTCACTAATTACTTGAAGATTGAGAATTACCCCCAGCACTAAATGGACTGTTTGTTTCTTTCCAAAAGATTATTGGTTTGTAATTCGAAAATGTCCTACCCTGCTCCAAGAAATGATTAATGTTGGATGCCAGCTGACGATGATGGCCAACACCCGGGGTGGTGAGTGACCTTACTGTGCTAATGAATGAGAAATGCAATTCCTCCAACTTTGTTTGGCAATGCAGAATGTTGACAGATGGTAGCAGTGAATGATTCGAATGCGAGGTATTAATCTTCATTCATTTAAACTTGTTTCCCTGTCAGGGATCCACGCTCCACGCCTGGAGTCCATCGAGAACTGTATGAAGCTGTCACAGATGTTGGTGCAGAGCCTGTGGGAATCTAAATCCGCTCTTCTTCAGCTGCCACTTTTTGAAGAGGATAACCTGAAATACTGTCTGTCCAAAAAGGTAATAAAATACGGAGGTCCAAATATTTACATCAAGTCTGCGCCGATCAGCGATCACCCCGTATGCTAACACTACCCGACACAAATCAAAATGGAATCGCCAGTTATAACGTATAAATGTATGTGTAAAGGAGTGAAGTCTAACACACTGTAACCTTTACTGAGTCTTTTATTATAGCACATGGTACACACGTCCCAGCACTGACTGCATCTAGTCTTCAGGCGTGCTGGAACCAACAGGGGGGAACAAGGGGAGGATATCACAGTTATACTGATATGGGTAGGCGTGGTTAGTGGTATTGAGGTAGCTACATTATAGGTTGCATGCATAAACCATCTACATCCTTCCCCTTAGAAAATTAAGAAATCAAAGATATAATAGTGGCAGGGAGATTATACAAAACCTGCAAATCTAAACGAAATCACCGTAACGGTCAGGAGGCCTGACAATCCGACCCAAGCGGGTGCACATGGCACCCTCACCCTCCCCACCCGAAAGAAGAGGAGGAGGAGGAGCGGGAACAGCTGGGAAGGAGAACGCCGGCAGGGACGCAGCCCGGAATGCGTAAGGGGAGCCGACCGGCACAGGAGAGCCAGGGGAAGGGGACTGTGCAGGAGAGATCGGAGCAGGCGGTGAGAGAGGAGAGCGGGAAGGGGAGGAGCGGACAGGGGTTGAGAAACCCGGAGGAGCAGGGTGAGGGGACCGCGGCGAACGGGCAGATGGGGTCACGCAGCGAGTCGAGGGGTAGTTAGTGGTTGGAGGCTCGAATCGCAACCGAGGAGCATGCGTGGACGCAGGGGGAGAGGCTTAGGCTCGTTGACAGCCAACAGGTGCTGGCAGCTACGGCGATAGATAGTCCCCTCAAAGTCCACCAAGTAGGACCGTGGCGAATTGTCCACCCCGACCACGGTTGCGAGTCGGGAGAAACCGGTGGAAGTCTGCAAGCGAACGACCTGGCCAGGCAGTAGAGGTGAGAGAGGGCTGCAGGACTTGTCGTGGGAGCGGCGCTGAACTTCATGCCGTTGAGCAATCCGTTGCTGGACAGCAGCAGGCTGAAGGACCTTTGGCACCAAGGATTGTTGTGCGATTGGCATCGGTGGGCGAAGAACGCGTGACATCAGACGTTGAGCAGGGGATCGCATCGTATTGTCCCTGGAAATGTTACGGAGGTTTAACAAGCCCTGGTAGAAATCACTGTTGGAGAGACGAGACTGCTCGAGCAAGGTCTTGGCGCTGAGGACAGCACGTTCGGCCAGGCCATTGCTCTGCGGGTATTCTGGGCTGCTGGTGAAATGAGTGAAGTTCCACTTCGCAGCAAAAGCTTTGAACTCTGCGCTGGTGAACTGACGGCCGTTGTCGGTCTGTAAACGGACCGGGGACCCAAAGGTGGCGAAGTGTCGGCGCAGCTTACTGATGACCATCTCAGAGGCGATGGCAGGGAGAAGGTCCACTTCGAACCAGTTCGAGTAGGAATCAACCAACATGAGGTATTGCTTACCACGCCAATCAAAAATGTCTGCAGCCAGCGATGACCAGGGCATGTCAGGGGCCGGCTGTTGCAGAAGCGGCTGGCGCTGCTGGTGAGGGGCAAGAGAGTTGCAATCAGGACAGGAGGCTACATGGGCCTTAATGTACTTTGCCATGCCAGGCCAATAGTATTGTTCTTGGGCATGTGAGACATTGGCTCCTGGATGCCCCATGTGGGCAGCGGTGTAGTACGAGGCATACAGGGAAGCAGGGATGACCACCTTGTGACCCTTGATGCTGATCCCATCCCGGAGCACCAGTTCATCGCGAACCAGAAAGAAGGGATGCACACCCGCAGGCAACGAGGTGCGCTTGTCTGGTCAACCGCGCCTGATGACAGCAGCAAGCTGTAGCAGATCGGGGTCGTTGGCAGTGTGCTCAACCAGGCACTGCAGCTGTTTGGAGGGAACGAAATTGACATTGAGAACCTGCAAATCCTCCTGTTCGTAGGGATGTCTGTCACAGGAGGACCGGGGGGCTCTGGACAGCGCGTCAGCCACGTGCATCTCAGTGCCCTTCATGTACACGATCTTGAAGTCGAACTGCTGGAGCTGCAGCATCATCCGCTGCAGTCTGACTGGGGCGATGTGGATTGGCTTGTTGAGGATAGTCACCAAGGGTTGATGATCCGTCTCGACAGTGAACCTGGCAACGAAAAGGAAGTCCTTGAATTTGGAGCAGGCAAACACAACCGCCAGAAGCTCCTTCTCTATTTGAGCATAACGCTGCTCGGTGTCCGTCATAGTCCGCGAGGCATAGGAAATGGGCTGCAGCGAGCCGTCATCATAGAGCTGCAGGCAGGCAGCACCGAGTCCAAAACGGGAAGCGTCGCACGTCACCACAACTGGACGCTGCAGATTGAAGAACCGAAGAGTCGGTGTGCTGATCAGCTTCTGTTGAGGAGATCGAAAGCCTGCTGGTGTTGGGGAAACCAGGACCAGGCGATGTCCTTCTTCGTCAGTTGCCTCAGAGGCGCGCTCAACTCGCTGAGGTTTGAGATAAACTTGCCCAGATAATTGACCATGCCCAGGAAACGCTGCAGGCTGGTAACATCAGTCGGGGCAGGCAGCTCGGAGATAGCGTTTGTCTTCTGCGGATCAGGTTTCAGCCCGCGGGACGTGAAAATGTGGCCAACATATGGCACCTCAGCTACACGAAACCTGCATTTGGACGGGTTCAGCTTTAGGTTGATCTGGCGAGCGCGGTCTAGAATCCGTCGGAGGTTGCGATCATACTCAGCAGCATCTCTCCCATAAACAAGAATGTCATCCACAATAATGGCACACGGCAGACCGGCAAACAGTTGCTCCATGGAACGCTGAAACACCTCGCTAGCAGAGTTGATGCCGAATGGCATTCGTAAAAACTTGAATCTTCCGAAGGGTGTGCTAAAAGTTGTTAAGTCTGAGGAGCGTTTGTCCAGAGGTATTTGCCAGAACGAGCTCCTGGCATCGAGGACCGAAAACACTGTGGCCTGACCGACCTGGGCAGCAACATCTTCTACAGTCCGCATAATAAAAACTATTCAAGTCTGTGTACAAAAACTATTCAAGTCTGGAACGATGACTGTCGATGCATTAAGGGGCTGCATGGAGATCACTGACTGGGAAATATTTTTCCAAAGTTGTGAGGGAGACCTAAATCTGCTGACAGACTCTATCTCCTCCTATTTGTCATTCTGTGTGGACGCTGTTATACCAACAAAACAGGTCAAGCTGTACCCTAATAACAAGCCTTGGGTTACCAAAGACCTGAAGCAGTGTCTTAACAACAAAAAAGTGGCATTCCTACAGGGAGACAAACACAGAGTAAAACAGTATAATAGTGAGTTGAGAAGGAAGACCAGGCTGGCCAAACTCCACTACAAAAACAAAGTGGAGAAAAAATTCACCACTGGCAATGCAAGGGAGGCATGGCAGGGACTTAACACCATGATGGGCAGAGCCCAGAAACCAGCCCTGATCCAATGCTCTGACCCCGCCACCTTTGCTGAGCAACTCAACATCTATTACAGCAGGTACACAAAATTGCTGGGGAAACTCAGCGGGTGCAGCAGCATCTATGGAGCGAAGGAAATAGGCGACGTTTCGGGCCGAAACCCTTCTTCAGATTATTACAGCAGGTTTGACAGGACACACCCCCAGAATGACTGGACCCTCACCAGCAGTTCATCAATCACAGTGGATAAAAGGAAGGTTACATCTATACTGGGCCGCATCAACCCTCACAAAGCTTCTGGCCCGGACAGGCTCAGGGGCAAGGTGCTGAGGGAATGCTCAGTTCAGCTGGGTGATGTCATCACTCAGCTATTCCAGCATCTCCTTGACTCCAGCTGTGTCCCATGGATGTGGAAGGAGTCCACACTTATACCGGTGCCGAAGAAATCTAACGCCAGGGAGATGAAGGACTTCAGACCGGTGGAACTCACATCCATTCTTTCCAAGTGTATGGAGAGGGTGGTAAGTGATCGCCTCACTGCTATGGTGGTGGACAGGCTTGACCAACTCCAGTTTGCCTATAAGGCAAGGCGTGGGGTGGAGGATGCCTGTTTGACTCTCCTGGACACAGTTAGCAGACAGCTGGACTCCTCACACCCCCACACACGGATTTTATTTATGGACTTTTCTTCCGCTTTTAACACAGTCAACACGGTCACCCTCTGCAACCGCCTTCTGGATCTACAAGTCAACCCATCACTTATCCTGTGGATAAAAGACTTCCTGCAGGACCGGCCTCAGCATGTGGTGGTAAATGGTTTTAAATCCAAGAACATGATTTTAAACACTGGTGTCCCCCAGGGTTGTGTTTTATCACCGATTTTATTTTCCATCTACACAAACAACATAGCAAACAATAACAGTGACATTTCCCTTTTTAAGTATGCAGACGATATGGCCCTGGTGGCCCACATCAAGGATCACACTTCTCTGGCTGCCTACTATCAGCAGGTCAACACCCTGATGCTGTGGATCAAAGAGAGCTCTCTGGAGCTTAACATTTCCAAGACCAAGGAGCTGTGTTGTGGGGGGAGGCGAACATCTTCCCCCCCAACCTCTCTTTGAACCTCTGAGGCTGAATGGGCAGAGTTGAGCAGGTAGAGGCCTTTAGATACCTGGGCACAGAGATTGACACCCGCCTGTCCTTCTCCCAGCACACAGACTCTGTGTACAAGAAGGCACAGCAACGCCTGTTCCTGCTGAGGAAACTCAGGAGCTTTGATGTCAGACAGGACATTTCAAAAGCTGTCCATAAATCACATAGAATCTGTACTCACCTTTAACATCACATCCTGGTTCACCCTCACCTCTGTCAAAGACAAATCAAAGCTTTCCCGGATCATCAATCAAGCAAGCAAAATAACTGGCAAAACTCAAAATCAATTATCAGTACTCCACACCCAGGCAGTTAAAAGGAAAGCCAACCTCATTACACAGGATCCCACCCACCCCCTGCACAAGTCCTTCCAACTTCTGCCATCAGGCTGCCGATATAAAGTCCCCCTATCCAAGAAAAACATCCACATAAACTCATTCATACCCATTGCCATAAACAGCTTAAATAAAAAATGAACAAGGGACAAATTAACCCTGACGCACTGTCACTTTACACGTATCCACAACTTTTATCTTGTCTATTTTTATAGTTTCTAATCTTTATACTTGCTTTTAAGATCTATACACACTGTGTGTGCTCGCAGAAATCTGTGTTGTATGACTGCTTATCAGTACATTGTCCTGGTTGTATGTTGAGCCACGTCAAAAGAAGATTTTCTGTTACGACAGACAATAATGTTTTCTGAATCTGAATAGGGTAGTGGGGACGTTTTATAGCCATATTCAAATCCTTGGGGTTGATGCACACCCGTATTTCGTTCTTACCCTTCTTCATGGTGGCGACCATGGTGGAGACCCACTCGGTGGGATCGCTGACGGCTTCCAACACTCCCATTTTAACCATGTTGTTCAGCATGGCTTCCACCTTGTCCTTCATAGCGAATGACACCCTGTGTGGGGCACGGATCACAGGCGTGACAGAGGGGTCAGTAGCAATCTTGTACACAAGAGGCAGCTTCCCCAATTTGTCATCGAAGAGGTCGGGGTACTCGGAGAGTGGATTCAGCATCACCCGCACTTCGTGGACCGTGCGGTCGAAAGACACTAGACCAAGGTCCTGGCAGGCTTGATTACTCAAAAGAGTCCAGTCCAGAATGAAGAACGACAGGTCACGGGATGCTTTCTGCAGCACACAATGGAAGGTGGCCCTCCCCGCAGGTGTTAGCTCTTCTCCCCCATATGCACGTAGTATAGAGCGATCAGCAGTCAACAGCTCATTATTCCTTATCTTGTTGAACAGTGATGTTGACATAACATTCACTTTCACCCCCGTATCTAGCTTCGCAGAGAAGGACTTGTTATTCACAGTAACGAGCACAGAAGGATCGGGGAGGCGAGATCGACTATGGAGGAGAGTGTAAATACTGGTGTCTCCCATGGAAACGCTGAGCTCAGAGTCGGGGGCAGTGTCGACAGAAGACTGAGAATCGAGGTCATTATCAACCTGCTGAAGGTTGTTTAAGAATTGTCTGGAAGGTTGGGGAGCATTCCCACGGGAGCGGCATACAGCTGCAAAATGGTTCATTTAGAAACATAGAAATTAGGTGCAGGAGTAGGCCATTCGGCCCTTCGCGCCTGCACCGCCATTCAATATGATCATGGCTGATCATCCAACTCAGTATCCCGTACCTGCCTTCTCTCCATACCCTCTGATCCCCTTAGCCACAAGGGCCACATCTAACTCCCTCTTAAATATAGCCAATGAACTGGCCTCGACTACCCTCTGTGGCAGGGAGTTCCAGAGATTCACCACTCTTTTCCCACAGAAGTTACAGGCCTTTCCAAATGCCGGGCACTGGGACTGCATGGAGTGGACATAACTGCAGTTGGGGCACTTCTTGGTATTCGGGACACGAGATGTGCGAGCGGGACGCGGCGGAGGGCGAAAATTGTCCTGCCTGCGACGGGGCACAGCGAAGCCAGTTAGATTTATGGCACGGTTTTCAGACCCCCTCAGCCCATGTGGCGGGACAACCACTTCAGCGATACGGCAGGCATGCATTGCCTGAGTTAAAGTGAGGTCTGGCTTCTGCAGCAGATCTGCACGTAGTTTCTGATCTAGATATCCCTGGTGAGTTGATTACGCATGGTATCGAAACGGCACCGCTGAACAAGGTAGCGCAGGTCAGCGATAAAACACTCAACAGGCTCATCAGGCTGCTGCTTACGAGTAAAGAATCTAGCCCGCTCCAATATGCGGTTGGAGGGCAAGTCACAAATCTCCGCAAACTTGCGCAAGAGACATACCGGGTCATTGGCAGATTCCGCCGGCTCGACGACCTGGCCGTTGTCATCCAGGACCGCTGGAGTGTAGACGAAAGCTTGAGCCCGTTTCATGGCGTCTGGACCGGCAAGGTTCAACAGAAGGGAGGCTTTGACCGCATCTGGGTCATTTCGGTGCACAATATTAACGAAGTGATTGAAGTCCATCACGAAAGTAACCCATCGTTCCGCAATGTCAGCGTCAAAGACAAGGGGAGATGGCTTTCGGCATGAAGATGCCATGACAAAATGAAATTAAACACTGATACACAAGGGAGAAATAAAAACCGATAAACAGGAGGCGCTAGGCTCACTTGCTGACACCATGTAAAGGAGTGAAGTCTAACACACTGTAACCTTTACTGAGTCTTTTATTATAGCACATGGTACACACGTCCCAGCACTGACTGCATCTAGTCTTCAGGCGTGCTGGAACCAACAGGGGGGAACAAGGGGAGGATATCACAGTTATACTGATATGGGTAGGCGTGGTTATTCTTCTGCCACAGTGGCGCAGCAGTAGAGAGAGATGCTGTCTCACAGCGCCAGAGACCCAGGTTCGATCCTGACCTAGGGTGCTGTTTGTGGGGATGCTCCGGTTTCCACCCACGCTCCAAAGATGTACAAGTTTGTAGGTTAATTGGCTTTGGTAAAAATTGTAAATTGTCCCCAGGGTGTAAGATAGTGCTAGTGTACAGGGTGTGAATGTGTGTGAATGTGTGAGTGATTGGTGGTGGTCGGAGGGGCCGTAGGCGCAGATTGGCAGCCACGCTTCCGTCAGTCTGCCCCAGGGCAGCTGTGGCTACAGAAGTAGCTTACCACCACCGAGTGTGACTGAGGAGTGAATGAATAATGCGATGTAAAGCGCCTTGAGTATTAGAAAGGCGCTATATAAATCCCATCCATTATTATTATTATTAGGGTGATTGCTGGTCGGGGCCGGGGCCGAAAGGCCTGTTTCTATGCTGTATCTCTAACGTCTAAAGCTAGGCTTCTCTGTAGAGAAGATAATGGATGCTAGGAATCTTTCAATAATGTTGAGTAAATTGGATATTTCAGTAGAGAAATGGTCTTCATGTGCCTTTATGCCTTTTTTTTTTAAAGTTCAGAGGAGACTTGGTCAACCGTGAGGAATTTGTTTTGTCAAAACTTTTCTTCATCCTTGGGATTTAAAAAAAAACAATTTTTGCACTTATGTATGTGTGTTGCTGTAAGTGTTCTTTGCATTGCTACACGGGATAATTTTCTTTCAATATAAATATCAATTGATATAGCTTGTTAGATTTATATTTAGTGCATTAGTGTGATGAAGCTGCTTGCAAAGTGGTTGTTATACAAATCTTTAAACGTTTAAATATTTAAGTACTCCACAAAATACTGAAATATACGTGTTGAGCAAATTATTTTTTTGAACTTTATGCCGTGGGGATTTGTTCCTTTTGATTAAAAATTGTTTCAAAGCGTCTGAGAGAACAGGTCAGATTTTAATCATTTTAATGTTGCATAAAAATGTCTAAAAAAAAATACAAAGGGAGTTTGTTGTATAGTACCTTAATTGGGATCTAGCTTAAAACATAACCTCGCAGTGTAAAACGTGAAAGATTGTTAATTGTGTTGGATCATATCATAAAATATCCATTCTGACTACTTTGCATTCCTTCAACATTAGGCTATTATCTTGCATGTAAAGATTTGGAAGAACATATACTGCTGTAAAATGGAAGCAATCTATGTTGCTAATGGTTGGACAGTCTTTCATTCTTCAGTGATGGAATTGTGATTGACAGTTCTGTCACTTTTATCACTAGTTAATTGCCCTTGCGAAGATTGCAGTGAACTAACATAGTTATTGCTTTGAATGTAGTTCCTGCATTTTAATCGGGTTTCACTTCAAGATTCTGCAGGCTAAAAGTACGTGTGACTAAGGAAAGAGTAGGCCTCCTTAAAAATCAACAAGGCTGCCTTTGTGTAGAGCCACAAGAGGTGGGGGAGATATTAAATGAACGTGATGAAATGACACTAAAGTAGGTGGTATCATAGACATTGAATGTGTAGGAAGGAACTGCAGATGCTGATTTAAACCGAAGATAGACACAAAAAGCTGGAGTAACTCTGTGGGACAGGTAGTATCTCCGGAGGGAAGGAATGGGTAACGTTTCAGGTCGAGATCCTTCTTTGGACCAGTCTCGACCCGAAAAGTCACCCATTTCTTCCCTCCGGTGGCCAAGTCAATGGATATTTTTAAGACTGATAGATAGATTCTTGATTAGTACGGGTGTCGGGGGTTATGGGGGAAAAGGCAGGAGAATGGGGTTTAGAGGGAGAGATAGATCTGTCATGATTGAATGGCGGAGTAGCCTCATTCCGCTGCTATCACTTTTGACCTTGTGACCCTCTAAACCTATCCTATCCATATATATATCTAAATGCTTCTTAAATGTTGCGACGTGTTCAGTTTTAGTCACCCTGCTGTAAGAAGGATGTCATTAAACCAGAAAGAATGCATAGAAGATAATAAGGATGCTGCCAGAACTTGAGGGCCTCAACTATAGAGAGAGATTGGGTAAGCTAGGGCTTTATGCCTTGGAGCGCAGGAGGCCAAGCGGTGATCTTATGGAGATGTATAAAATCATGAAGGGAATTGAATATACTGTCTTTCACCTAGGGCATGGGGAATCAAGATCCATAGAACATGGGGTTAAGGTGAGAGGGTAAAGATTTAATAGGAACCCGAGGGGTCACTTTTCACCCAGTGGGTGGTGGGTATATGGAATGACTTGCCAGAGCAGATAGTTGTGGCAAGTGCAATGTTTAAAGACAATTTGACAGGTACGTGGATAGGAAAGGTTTAGGGGGATATGGACTAAAAGGGCTTAAGTGCATTCCATGTATTATAACTATGAATATTTCTCATTAATTTTTACCGAGATGAACGCGGCAGATAAGGAGTTGAGGCGTCGGAGACAGGATGTCCTTGGATCAGAAGTGCATGCGCCATATATGGCTGCCGCGCCGACAGCCTGTCTCGTCTTTTTCTTCTTGTGTTACGTCTGTTTTTAGTGTATCTTTAGTTTTTGTATTATGTGAGGAGGGGGGGTGGGGGGGGGGGAACTTTTTTATCTCTTTCCTCGACGGAGATGAGACTCTTTCATCGTATCTCCGTCTGCACTGCGGCTTTAACATCGTGGAGCTGGCGGTCCTTTCGTTAGGGATCGACTGCGGAAGCTCCAACCGCAGGAGCTTCGACCGCCACGATCACGGGAGCTTCGATCTCCCCGACCGCGAGAGAAAAGGAGGAAAGAAGGTATAAGTTACTTGGCTTCCATCACAGTGGGGAATGTGAGGCCGTCGAAAAACAAGATGGACGTGCTGCCTGCGTTGGTGAGGACTCGGAGGCAGTGCTATTTGTGCAGTGATTGTGGGGTCATGGCTCCATGAGGACATCCCGGAGTCTGGTGCGAGTGTGGACGGCTTTCTGACTGTTTGGGTGGACAGGGACTGCAGAGAGAGTGACAGCGGTCGGTACAACTATGGTCACATCACAGTGAAGGAGTGTGTGTGTGCGGCCCGGACATTGAACTGATGGCTGTGGCTCTCCGCTTAAGGGCCTGTCCCACTTGGCCGTCATTTACTCCTCTTTTACGCGTCATATGTAAAATAGGTCGACGCGACGTCGCGCGCAAATCGAAGCGTTGTGACGCAAGGGTAGCGTGTGGGTAGCGCGGGACGGGCGCATGGAGAGGCGTGGAGGAGTGTGGAGTTGCGCGCGGAATGCGCGGCGCTGCAAGATTTCGGGCTGCACGAAATCCTCGCGCGCCACCTGAGTGACGTAACGCGTGCACACGCTGACGCATTGGCATCGCACGCTGCGTCCCGACGTCTCACACGTGGGACACATGGTTATATCGCCGGGCGCCACAGGGTATTCTAATGACGTCACGCGCTCCAGATGGCATGAAGACGCGTGATTTGCACGCGACGTCGCGTCGACCTATTTTACATATGACGCATAAATGAGGCGCAAATTACAGCCAAGTGGGACAGGCCCTTTATGCTGTGTGCCCTGGGGATTCTCACACGCTGCTGCAGTGGCCATATAAGTCTATGTTTAATTTAATGGGACATATCTTGTTGCTTTTTTATATGACTGTTGGCAAATCAAATTCCTTGTATGTTTACATACTTGGCTAATAATTTAATTACAATACAAAAATTACCAAAGATGACGTACTGGCTGTTTCAAACCATTACAGTTTACAAATCTCCAAGGCCAGTACAAGTGTACTCTTGGAATTTGTGGGAAGCTATGGAGGAAATTTCGAAGGCCCTTGCAGCGATATTTGCATCATCTTTAGCCACAGATCAGGTTCGGGAAGTCTGGAGGGAGCTTCCAAGATGGCGCCCAACCCAAGCGACTATTTGTATGCTCACCACAGAAGCAGATCTACAATCACACATTACAATCGCTCCCCTCTTCGGATCGTTTCCCTTGTCGTGGTGAAGAGGCTTGCGTGTCCCCAATGATTCCGAGAGCGATGCCGACGGAAGCACCAGCTTTTGATAGGGCCATCCATGGCGATAAGGTCGAGGATGAGGGTCCAGACTAAGAACGATCCAACCCACAAGACCTCAACGGCAGACCAGGCGGACAAAGTTATCTTGAACACAACGGCTGTGAAGGCGGGTGAAGGCTGCAACGGATCTATCAGCTCCCATCGTCTTGGTTCACTTGCCATTGGAATGAATTGGAATTGGAATCAATGCGCCCCCCCCCCCCCCCCCCCCCCCATGAACTGTCTCCCTCGGATGGTCACGTCGCACATCAACCCGGCACAGACACATTTGCACTTTATACTGTTTTACTGTTCTTTTAAAAATCTTGTTTCTCTGGGTGTCTAAATTTTTAGTTAACTAAGTTATTACATCAGATGTAAGCTGCGTACCAAATCTCGTTGTACCTCTGTGCAATGATAATAAAAGATGTTATTTTATTATTATTATTATTGATTGATTTGTGAAGGACCGTGTGCTTCTTGGAGTGCAACATCAAGTACACATTAAACACACACACGCACAGGCGTCTGAGCAGAACAACAGAACGTAGACCATCATCCTCGACCTCGAGGGATAGCCATGACAATCGCTCCAAACTCTTAAATCACTATTCCTACAGGAACATGTCTTCCGTACACTGCAGCTGGTTCGATTGTAATCACGTATTGTCTTTCCATTGACTGGATAGCGCGCAACAAAAACTTTTCATTGTACCTTGGTACACATGACAATAAACTAAACTGAACTGAACTGAACTGGTCAATGTTGTACCGTTATGTAAGAAGGGCAGGAAGGACAAGCCAGGGAACTGGTTGTTTGTAACCAGACACTACACTGCTTAGCCTAACATCAGTGGAGGGCAAGATGGAGGAGATTCTTAGTGGTGGGATCAACCAGCATTTGGAAACCCCAATGGACTTATGAGGGATAGTCACCATGGGTTTGTGAATAGGAAGTTGTAGCACAACATAAAAGCAACATAGTATTAAGGCAAAGATAAGAGTAAGTGCTGGAGTAACAAAGCAGGTCGGGCAGCATCTCTGGAGAAACAGGATGGGTTATCACCTAGCCCAGCCAACAATGGACCATTACGGGCTCCACCTTCCCTTTATCATCCTTAGTTTTTGCATATCTTTCATTCACTTGTTCTATATCTCTCTATGTCACTGTCTATATCCCTCATTTCCTTTTTCTCCATAGATGCTGCCTGGCCCGCTAAGTTACTCCAGCACTTTGTGTCTACCTTTGGTATAAGCCAGCATCTGCCGGTTCTTTGTTTCTCCAAATAAAGCCATATTACTCAGTGGGAACAATAATAATAATAATGGATGGGATTTATATAGCGCCTTTCTAATACTCAAGGCGCTTAACAATGTGTTGTTGATGCATTGGTTTAACTGGCAACTCATTAATGAACACTGCTGTTGCAAATCTATAATTTGTTAACCACTGGAGTTCTGTTTTCCTTATTTCCGCTAACAGTACAAAGTGCGAACAATTCAAGACTTGGTGAGCATGAAGGACGTTGATCGTCGTAATATGTTGCGTTTCCTGAGTGAGGACAAATATGATGAGATCATCGCAGTACTCGGGAGCTTCCCGCATGTCAGCATGGCGATTAAACTGCAAGGTATGAACCAATATGTCTAGAATTGTACGTGTGTGTATTTTTCACACTGCTGGGGGAATCGTAATTTGTCATGTTTTAAAACTATCCAGTCTTATACAATATTGATTCTGGCATCATGTTAAAATAAAACATTCTCCTCCACTGAGCAGCGGCTGGGCTTGTACACTCTGGAGTTTAGAAGGATGAGGAGATCTTATTGAAATATACAAGATTGTTAAGGGTTTGGACACACTAGAGGCAGGAAACATGTTCCCGATGTTGGGGGGAGTCCAGAACCAGGGGCCACAGTTTAAGAATAAGGGGCAAGCCATTTACAATAGAGACGAGGAAACACTTTTTCTCACAGAGAGTGGTGAGTCTGTGGAATTCTCTGCCTCAGAGGGCGGTGGAGGCCGGTTCTCTGGATACTTTCAAGAGAGAGCTAGATAGGGCTCTTAAAGATAGCGGTCAGGGGATATGGGAAGAAGGCAGGAACGGGGTACTGATTGTGGATGATCAGGCTTGATCACATTGAATGGCGTTGCTGGCTCGAAGGGCCGAATCTTGCACTTATTGTCTATTGTCTGATCAGCAAATCTTCTATATTCCAACTGCAAAGAAATAATTTCAACGTCACTTCAGGCTGCTGTCTGGGAGAGAGGATTGATTCATGCTAAGTTTACAGTTTGCAGTGGGGTGAGACAGGCAGGTGCATTCACAAGTTTTAGGACTGAAGATTACTGTATTAATTTGGACATTGTCACATACATATACTCCCACCCAGACGTGTAGTGCTTGAATGAAGGCTACGTGAATTTGGGAACATGCCAGCAGCACCAGTGGATCACAGCTTGTAACCAGTTTTTTGGTTCAGTTCAGAATTACAGCGCGGAATCAGGCCCTTCGGCCCACCGAGTCTTTGCCGATCAGCTGTGTGGTCCATTTTCTTTTTAAATTCACGGGAGCTTTCTGGGTGTTAGAAGTGGATTGAGGTTGCTCAACTTTACTTATACGTGGATTTTCTATGCTCAACTGGAACAGACTTTGATAGTCGGCCTTTGATGTTGGAAGAAATGCTCTTCTGAAGTTGGATACAGAAGTATGATTAGTCCGTGCAGGATCTTTACACATTTGATCCGTAGAATTTTTTATTCTGACACGATGCCAGAACCCATGCATTTTCTCAGCACAAATATCAGCGAATGCCCACGATGGACCGCAGCGAGCGGGTGTGGAATTTCTCGAGCCGGCGGAAGTGTTTCCTGTACAAGCTCCATGTTTCATCAGCAAGCTGGAGAGTACTGCAGCTTTGTAGACTTCCAGCCGAGCTGACAACTTTGATGGTGGTTTAACAGTTGTTCTCAGAGTTGACCAAGTGCTTGACTGGCCTTGCTGATTCTGGGCGATACTTCCTTGTCCAGTGAGCCATGGGAAGATATCACGCTGTCCAAGTACTTGAAAGCGTCAACTCTGTTCATATGTGCACTTGGTGGTGCTGGTGTTGAAGAGCCTGGGGCTGGCTGGTGGAGGACATTGGTCTTACTAAGACTAAACAGCTGTGCCGCTTGTGTCAGGTCGGGGGGAGTTCCCCCCCCCCCCCCCCCCCCCCCCCCCTGCCACGGGTATCATGTAATCCCGTGCTACTTGCTCCATGGTCGGATAGTCGGCGACTAAACCGTCTCCCCCACCTGGTTTGCCAGTTGAGGAGGGGGCTGTGGACCCCCAGCAGGACCAAAAACAAGACCTGTCAATAGACAATAGGTGCAGGAGTAGGCCATTCGGCCCTTCGAGCCAGCACTGCCATTCAATATGATCATGCCTGATCATCCCCAATCATGCCTTCTCCCCATATCCCCTGACTCTGCTATTTTTAAGCCCTATCTAGCTCTCTCTTGAAAGCATCCAGAGAACCCGCCTCCACCGCCCTCTGAGGCAGAGAATTCCACAGACTCACCACTCTAGTGAGAAAAAGTATTTCCTCATCTCCGTTCTAAATGGCTTACTCCTTATTCTTAATACCCCTGGTTCTGGACTCCCCCAACATCAGGAACATGTCAAAGGGCTTCTAGCGAGCCAACGGCCATCCATACTTCAGTAGAAGTTGCGATCAGTGTCGTACATAGATAGCATTGTAAGGAATGATGATAAAGCACACACACCCAAATCCTATACTTCCAGCGGTGGAAGCCCGCAGGAACTGGAGGACAGAGATGTGTGGTGCGCCCGTCACCGTTCCCGTTGGAAACCAGCGCCACTGATTCGCTAATGTTTTCAACGATGATGCTTCTGCAAATCTGGACATGTTAAATTGGATGCCAGATTCCTTGTCTTGGTGCCATTTTCCAACTCCAGTCCACGTTCTAGTTCTTGTGAGCCCGACCCAGGAAAGCCCCGGGCTGCTGCGGGCATAACGTCCTTCTCCTCGCCCGTCCACCTTTGTGTCCCTGGGGCGTTCCCCGCAGCTGACCTTGAGGGCACGGTAGGCCAGACCCTGGTTCTCTTTCCTACTGGCCTTGCTCCCGCCCATCCCATCCGTCATCATCTCTGGCTCCATCCTCCCAGTTTTCAGCTATTATTGGATGTTACCAATGCTCAAATAACTCCAAAATGCAAGCTAATCACAATTAATCTGTATTACATAGGATCTATTTTGAAAACATAACAGCAAATTGCAGTTCCCCCACTAGTCTTAAAAGAATAGAAAAGGACATAAGTGCTGTAGTAACTCAGCAGGTCAGGCAGCATCTCTGGAGAATATAGATAGTTGACATTTTGGATCAAGACCCTTCTTCTTTGAAAGAACAGCTGGTGATATGACTGAGCATAATGGGAATCCTTATTCTATATATTTATAAACCCATTAATGTGCACCGTCTCATTTTGAAGTAATCTCTAGCTTAAATGGCATTTTGAAAAGTTATCCTTCAATTAAGTGCTTCCACTCACCACCGGAGTTCCAGGCTCGATCATAACTTCGGGTGACTCCCAAAGATGTGTGTGTTTGTAGGTTAATTGGCTTCCGAGAAATTGTCTTTGGTTTGTAATGAGTGGATGTGAAAGTGGGATAACAGAACTAGCATGAACAGGTGATCGATGGTCAGCATAGACTAGATGGGACGAAGAGCCTGTTTCCTTGCTGTATCTTTCAATTTCAATTTATAATCTTTCAAATATAACATTTAATCAGTGAAATCTCATGACTTTTAACTTTCCCCAAAACCTGCCAATTTACCAAATTCAAACCCGTTGCTTTGTGTTTATCAGTGAATTATCTTGCACAGAGAACTTCTGAGATGGTGTTTCAGGAATTAAAGTAAAAAAACCTCTTAAAACATTTTGTGTTGTTATTCCTCAGTTTTGGATGATGATGACAGTAGCAACATCACTGCAGGATCCATTGTCACTGTCACTGTGACACTTCGGAGAGGGACTATGACTGTAAGTATCCGTATTTGAGAAATTCTGTATCGCAATTACTCTTTCGCAAGTTACATCATTTAAAGGTTGTTCAGAAATGGCTTTCTTGCCCTCTTTTAAAAAAAGACTATTTTCACCAATCAATAATACTGGACCTTTTAAAATAGTTTTTACTTCGTAATTAGATTCCAGACTTCAGAGACACAGTGCGGAAACGGGCCCTTCTACCCACTGAGCCCGTGCCGACCAGTAATCACCCAGCGCACAAGCACCATCCTATGCATGGGGGACAATTTAAAATGTTACCAAAGCCAATCAGGCTACAAACCTGTACGGCTTTGGAGTGTGGGAGCACCCTGAGAAAATACACGGGGTCATAATGAGAACGTACAAACTCCATATAGACAGCACCCGTAGTCATGATCGAACCTGGGTATCTGGCGCTGTGAGGCAGCAACTAAACCGTTGCAGCAATGTGTCGCCCTGCTCCATTCTGCCGTTCTTAGTATTGTGTACTAAATTCTTAACCAAGATCGGTTTCTATTAAGATGCAAATTTTTTTGAAACAATACATTTTAAAAATAAATCGTCTATCTTCAAAATATTCGATTTTAAAAAAACATATATATTTACTTTTTGCAGAACATGTTCTCCTGATATTCAAGATCAGGTAGAAATGAGACTTTTTGATATTTTTATATTATTTATCCCAGATGAGTTTATTACATAGCTATAATTTAATCTTTTTTAGATGATATTCCTTCTTAGTGTAGATCAGAGATACGGTGTGGAAACAGGCCCACCAAGTCCGCACCAACCAATGATCACCCTTACACTAATTCTATTCTTCCCACTAGGGACAATTTTACAGAAGCCAATTAAACCTATAAATATGCACATCTTTGGAAGGTGTGAGGAAGCCAGAGCGCCTGGAGAAAACCCGCGTGGTCACAGGGAGAACGTACAAACACACAGCACCCGTAGTCGGGCTCGGACCCGGGTCTCAGACTGTTTTCGTCTGAGAAAAATGACTTGATGTTATTTGACAAGTGACTTTTGCCTTGGTGTAATATGCTTCAATCAAAGGCAGCAAAGCAAAATAATTGGTCTGTGATTACTAATAGGGCATTGCAGGTTGCAACTTAGCTGTCATGTTGCACCAGAATTAGCTCACTATTGGTGAAATATTCTTAAACATATGGAAGGTGGTATATCAATATAAAGTGTTGGAGTCAGGCAGCATCTCAAAAGAACATGGATAGAAAGTTGAGAAAAGGGGAAGTACAACGGGATCTGGGGGTCCTTGTTCATCAGTCAATGAAAGTAAGCATGCAGGTACAGCAGGCAGTGAAGAAAGCGAATGGCATGTTGCCCTTCATAACAAGAGGAGTTGAGTATAGGAGCAAAGAGGTCCTTCTGCATTTGTACAGGGCCCTAGTGAGACCACACCTGGAGTACACCTGTGTGCAGTTTTGGTCCCCAGATTTGAGGAAGGACATTCTCGCTATTGAGGGAGTGCAGCGTAGGTTCACATGGTTAATTCCTGGGTTGGCGGGACTGTCATATGCTGAGAGAATGGAGCGGCTGGGCTTGTACACCCTGGAATTTAGAAGGATGAGAGAGGATCTTATTGAAGCATATAAGATTATTAAGGGTTTGGACACGCTAGAGGGAGGAAACATGTTCCCGATGTTGGGGGAGTCCAGAGCCAGGGGCCACAGGGGTAAGCCATTTAGAACGGAGATGAGGAAACACTTTTTCACACAGAGAGTTGTGAGTCTGGAATTCTCTGCCTCAGAGGGCAGTGGAGGCCGGTTCTCCGGATACTTTCAAGAGGGAGCTAGATAGGGGTCTTAAGATAGTGGAGTCAGGGATTATGGGGAGAAGGCAGGAACGGGATACTGATTGTGGATAATCAGCCATGATCACATTGAATGGCGGAGCTGGCTCAAAGGGCCGAATGGCCTACTCCTGCACCTATTGTCTATAACATTTTAGGTCGGGACTCTTCTGCAGTTGTAATTTCTCTGCCGTCAGATATTTCACCTTAACTCATTCTACCTAATGAATAATCTCTATTTTATTGCCCAAAGGGAGAGAGTGCCATTAAAAGGTCAAATTAAATCTAAAGACAGTTTCTTCCCAGCTGTTATCAGGCAACTAGACCTACCATCTCACTCCTTGGAGACCCTTTAATCAGTCTTTTACTGGACTTTATCTTGCATTAAACATTATTCCCTTTGTGCTGTATCTGTACACTGTGGGCAGCTTGTGATGACTAACCAGTCTGCTGACTGGCCAGCCCGCAACAAAAAGCTTCTCGCTGTACCTTGCACAATAAACGAAACTAAAACTAATTTGTGTGAACTTATTTAGAAAACATTGCCTTCGAGTTAGTTGAGCTTCAGTTTCTGTATAACCTAGTTCAAGTTCATATTTATTTTCACATGCATAGAATCATAGAAACATAGAAAATAGGTGCAGGAGGAGGCCATTCGACCCTTCGAGCCAGTACCGCCATTCATTGTGATCATGGCTGATCGTCCCCTATCAATAACCCGTGCCTGCCTTCTCCCCATATCCCTTGACTCCACTAGCCCCTAGAGCTCTATCTAACTCTCTCTTAAATCCATTCAGTGACTTGGCCTCCACTGCCCTCTGTGGCAGGGAATTTCATAAATTCACAACTCTCTGGGTGAAAAAGATTTTTTTCCACCTCAGTCTTAAATGACCTCCCCTTTTTTCTAAGACTGTGGCCCGTGGTTCTGGACTCGCCCAACATTAGGAACATGCAGTAATTGGTACAGTGACATTTGAGTTACCATACAGCCATACGAATAAAAAGAACACTTTCCCCAAAGAGTTTAAAATAAACATCCACCACAGTGGAATCAAGGTTTCGCACTGTGCTGGAAGGCATTAAATATTAAATTTTTATATTAAATGCAAGAAGCATGAATTTCTTAGAGATTAATCAATATTTTATGTATTTCCAGACCATCTTTGAAAAGGAACAAGAACATGGCGCTTGCATAAATGACGATCAGGACACCGATGACATAGTAAGTTGTTCTTCTTATCGAGTCCACACATAAGATTAGAAGTTGTTCAGCCAGAGCTGAACCACACTTCCCGGCATCTGCATACAATGGTGTCTGTCTTGTCGCTTCTTGTGTTTCGTGTGCATGATGGTGGAATGAAAACAGGGCCGCCCGCGATGTGAACGCTCTTTCCTTGACCGCACATAGTAAGTTTAAAATGGTAAAATAAATTTTAACACTGATGGCTTGTGATGAAATCTGCAATATCTATAATCGTTATGTACACAAAAATGTTGGAGAAACTCAGCGGGTGCAGCAGCATCTATGGAGCGAAGGAAATAGGCAATGTTTCGGGCCGAAACCCTTCTTCAGACTATAATCGTTATGTCTGAACAATATTTACAATGTAAATGTATTCCTTGGGTTTTACCTGAGCTATTCTTCGAGGATACTTATGGTTTTGAAATAGAAAGTTAAGACATGGAAACAGAATTTGCTTAAGAAGGAACTGCAGATGTCTGAAGAAGGGTTTCAGCCCGAAACGTTGCCTATTTCCTTCGCTCCATAGATGCTGCTGCACCCGCTGAGTTATGTCCCAGATAGGACAATGATTCTTACTTTCTGCAGCACAACAGAATATGTAAACATATTACATAACGGGGGAAAAAAAGTTCAGTGTGTGTGTGTATATATATACACATTCACACATACTCAATAAATTTACATTTAAGAGGCTTTTAGATGAACACATGGATCTGCAGGGAATGGATGGATATGAATCACGTGCATGCAGAGGAGATTAGTTTAACCTAGTATCGTGTCCGTCACGGACCCTGTGGACAGACAGACCTGTGCTGTCCTGTTCTTCGTTCCATAAACGTAAACTAATGAATTCATATAACTGGCCATTCATGTTTGTGTTTTGTTTGTGTTTTGACATAATGGCAGGAAATATAAATATTCCATTTTTTTGCGTATTTGATTTTAAGCAGCACTCTGCTGTTGCACTCGGAATTAACCTCTGTGCATTTAATATGCAGAGGCTCGGATTGATTTATTGCCATTTTGCATTTCTCTCTAACAGCCAGGAGCTGGTGGTGTGAAGAGCAAAAAGAAAGCCTGGCAGAAGAATAAAGGAGCAAAGAAACCAGCTAAATCCAAGAAAAAGAAACCGATAAAAAAGAAGGGAGTCGCTCAGCCAACGCCACAGCAGCCGACAGAGCAACAGAAGCAGAAACAGAAACACAGCCAAGCTAACGGCTCGGTTGTAGCAGGCAGTGTATGTCGCGCGCTCTTCCATCAATATCTTTAAGTTGCCTGACCAGCTTGATCATTTTCAGAGATTTCAAACTGAATGAGTTTAAGTAAAATAATAACTACTCATGATGGTAACATTGCGATATAGCCATGTGTGGTAACCGTAAGTTCATAAGTATAGGAGCAGAATTCGTTTCCGGTTCTTGTTTCGCCTCTTGGACTTTAAACTCAATGGGTAAACAAAAGTCACGCACTTAGTACTTCATGAGGTCATAAGTTACAGGAGAAGAATCAGGCCATTCGGCCCGTCAAGTCTGCCCCACCATTCAATCATGGCTGACCTATCTCTCCCTCCTAACCCCTGTTCTCCTGCCTTCTCCCCTTAACCCCCGACACCCGTACTAATCAAGAATCTATTTATCTATCTAACTCTGCCTTAAAAAATACCCATTGACTTGGCCGCCACAGCCTTCTGTGGCAATTAATTCCACAGATTCACCACCCTCTGACTAAAGAAATTCCTCCTCATCACCTTCCTAAAGGAATGTCCTTTAAATCTGAGGCTACGACCTCTGGTCCTAGATTCTCCCACCAGTGGAAACATCCCGATCCGCGTCCACTGTATATAGGCCTTTCACTGTTCGCCATATATTATGTTTGGAAATGTACGTGGTTGGTTGTAGTCTCGAACTTTGTCTCACAAGTTCACAAAATGGGCCGTTTGGCCCATCGAGTCTACTTCACCATTCAATCATGGCTGTTCTATGCCTCCTAATCCCATTGCCCTGCCTTCTCCCCGTAACCCTTGACACCGGTTCTAATCAAGAATTTGTCTATCTCTGTCTCCAGCTCCTGACTATGGTCCGGGGCCTCTGGCTCTGGACTGCAAACTATGATTTTAAGCTGAGACCTGATTCTGTAATAACAGCGTCAACCCACGCACTGATCCCTTTGGCACCCTGCTGGTCACAGGCTCCCATGCCAAAGTAACCCCTTTAGTCCTTTCCACATCCATCCCCCACCAGCAAGGTCTCAAGGCCCTTTGGTTCTTTTGAGCAGAGACCCAAACAGTTTTGTGTATAGGAAGGAACTGCAGATGCTGGTTTACACTGAAGTTGGACATAAAATGCTGGAGGAACTCAGTGGGTTAGACAGCATCAATGGAAAAAAGGAATAGGTGACGTTTTGGGTTGAGACCCTTCTTCAGACAGAAGAAGAGTGAAGAAGAGTCAACCCAAAATGTCACCCCTTTTCCCCAGAGCTGCTACCTGACCCGCTGAGTTGCTCCACCATTCTGTCTCTATTTCTCCAATCAATTTCCCTCCCCTGCCTGGCAGCACTTGTCCTCCCTCTCAGCAACTTGCCATTCGACTCCTCTCACTTTCTCCAAGTTAAAGGTGTAGCCAAGGGCACTCGCGTTGTCCTCAGCTATGCCTCCTTTTTTTCGGTTACGTCGAACATTACTTTGTTCAAACATATACTGGCACCATTCTCGAACTCTTTCTCCACTACAATGATGACCACATAGGAGCTGCCTCCTGCCCCCATGCAGTGGGCAGTCTGCACCCTAACGGCATGAACATTGACTTCTCCAATTTCCGGTAGCCCTTGTTGTCTCCTCCCCTTCTCAGCTCTCCCTCAGCCCTCTGGCACCTCCTCTTCCTTTCTCCTTTCATCTTCCTTCCCCCCCCCCCCCCAATGTCAGTCTGAAGAAGGGTTTTGGCCCAAAGCGTTGCCTATTTCCATCGCTCCATAGATGCTGCTGCACCCGCTGAGTTTCTCCAGTACTTTTGTCTACCTTCAATTTTCCAGCATCTGCAGTTCCGTCTTCAACACCCATGCAGATTTCATTAACTTCACCACTAACTTTCACCCTGCTCTCAAATTCACTTGGACTATCTCTGAGCCAGATGGTCTACTTCTGTTCCTGTGTTCTTAAACAAGTTAAATTGGTAAAGTTCGGGGAACTACAAATGCTGGATTCATGAGCAAAACACAAATTGCTGGAGGAACTCAGCAGGTCAGGCGGCATCTGTGGAGGGAATGGACAGACTCTGGTTTGTTTTGACCGATCAAGAAGTGATAGTGATTTGAGCCTTTAGCAGAAGCCCCTCTAGATGGCAGCATTGCAGTACTTCCACCTGAACCTTTTGGCACTCCCTTGGGATCAGTCTGACAAATTTATAAAGACCTGCTGGAAAGGGGAAAGGGGAAAGAAAAAACACTACTCCCTTCTTGCAACATCTCCTTGTAGGCAATTTAATCTTCTTCCACCATTGCCTTTGCCCCAAGATCGACACAAAAAGCTGGAGTAACTCAGCGGGTCAGGCAGCATCTCTGGAGAAAAGGGAATGAGAGATTTAGACAGTGATATGGAGAGATATAGAACAAATGAATAAAAGAGATGTGAAAAGTAAGGATGATAGAGGTGAGGTGGAGCCCATACTGGTCCATTGTTGACTGGGCTAGGTGATAGTTGCATAGACAGTGAAACTTGTATGTAGACAAAAATGCTGGAGAAACTCAGCGGGTGAGGCAGCATCTATGGAGCGAAGGAAATAGGCAACGTTTCGGGTCGAGACACTTCTTCAGACTGCTTCTGAAACTTGTATGACGACTAGTGGGTAGAGAAGGAGAGAGAGAGCGAGGGGCTGTAAGGGTTACTTGCACTGGTGACTCAATTTGCTTTTATCTGGATTGCAGATGAGGAATATTTTTCAAAATCAGTTAATGGTTCCGAGGGAGAAGGCAGGAGAATGGGGTTGAGATGGAAAGATAGAGCAGCCATGATTGAATGGCGGCAGAGACTCGAGCGGCTGAATGGCCTAATTCTGCTCTTATCACTTAACAACCTATCCCAAAGACATGGGGGGGGGGAGGGGGGGGGGAGGTTAATTGGCCTCTAACTCCCTAGTGTTTAGGGAATGGATGTGAAAGAGAAATAAGATAGAACTAGTGTGAACAGGTAACCGATGGTCGGTGTGGGCTAAAGGGCCCGTTTCTATGCTCTATCTCGAAACTAGACCAAACCAAAAAGAACAATATTGAATGATTATTTTCTTCGCTCCATAGATGCTGCCTCACCTCATGAGTTTCTCCAGCAATTTTGTCTACCTTCGATTTTCCAGCATCTGCAGTTCCTTCTTCAAAACGTTATATTTATTGCAAGGGTATTGACATGCATGCAGATGTAAGGTGTGGTTAAACCTGACAATATTTTGTTGGATTGAAGCATGTTAGGTCCCGTTGTTGTGGAAGTCCAGAACAAGGGATCACAGTTTAAGGATAAGGGGGAAGTCTTTTAGGACCGAGATGAGAAAAAATTTTTCCACACAGAGAGTGGTGAATCTGTGGAATTCTCTGCCACAGAAAGTAGTCGAGGCCAGTTCATTGGCTATATTTAAGAGGGAGTTAGATGTGGCCCTTGTGGCTAAAGGGATCAGGGGGTATGGAGAGAAGGCAGGTACAGGATACTGAGTTGGATGATCAGCCATGATCATATTGAATGGCGGTGCAGGCTCGTAGGGACGAATGGCCTACTCCGCCTATTTTCTATGTTTCTACCAGGTAAATACGTTCTTTTTTTTTAATTGTAAGGAATAACTCTTCCCAGCTTTTTCTTTTGGGTTTAAGAAAGAACTGCAGATGCTGGAAAAATCGAAGGTAGACAAAAATGCTGGAGTAACTCAGCGGGTGAGGCAGCATCTATGGAGCGAAGGAATAGGTGACGTTTCGGATCGAGACCTTCAGATTTCTCCAGCTTTTTTGTCCACCTTTCCTTTGGGCTTTGTCAACCGGCTTTTGAAGTCTCTCTGTTCTATAATCGCCTGCTCAGTTTATCGAAAATTAAGAATTTATTTTGCCCTGTGTCATTCCAGGATCCATCAAACAGAGACGAGGATGAAGATGATTTATCAGATAAAGGGAGTGACTCTGAAGAAGAAACAACTAACAAAGATTCCCAGAGTGAGAAGGAAGATGACAGTGATAAAGAAACGGAACATGAAGAGAAGGATGATGAAGCTGTGAGTATTTTTATTGTCTATTGTGAGTCTATTGTCATGGATATGCAAGGAGTGGAGTGATATGGATTATGAGCAGTCAGAATAATGGGCCTGTCCCTCTTAAGGCAAATTTTTAGGTGACTATGCTGTCGCCGGGGTGTTGCCTGTATGGGCGTGAGTCGTCTCCTCAGTCGCCCAAAGAGTCGTAGCGTCTTTCTGGTCCCCGCTGAATTTTCAACATGTTGGGAATTTTTCTGTGATGGTGGTGAACGTGGGTTTGACGCTAATGAGCGTAGCTTGACATAGTTGCTGTCGTAGGTTGTCGCCAGGATGTCGTAGGTTGTCGCCTGGTGACGTAGGTTGTCGCCGTTGCTGACTTCGTGAATTCCATTGCCGTATTCGCCGGCAGTCGCCTAAAAAAATCGCCTAAGTGGGACAGGCCCATTAGTCCAGTCGCCGGTTTTTCGGCGACCTGCTACGACTATGACAGTTGCCTAAAAATTGCCTAAGTGGGATAGGCCCATAAGGGTTGGTTTATAAGTTGATAAGTGATAGGAGCAGAATTAGGACATTTAGCCCATCAAGTCTACTTTGCCATTCAATCACGTCTGATCTATCTTTCCCTCTCAACCCCATTCTCATGCCTTCTCCCCATAACACCTGATACCGTGGTGGTTTTGGCGTCATGTTTGGCACACACATGGCGGGTGTATGGTCTTGTTTCTGCTGTACTGTTCTATGTTCAGCAGTAAAACCAAATTACCTTGATTCTGCAATGGGCATAAAGCACTTTGAATTCATCTTCAAGACCCAAGGAAGTAATGTGAATATTATTTCCTTAGTTTATTAAAGAGTGGTTTAATTTGGCACAGTTGCAGCTCCTTAAAGCATTTTGCAGTAGTGTTATCCTTTTGTGTCCTGCTGATTAACGCCTTAAAAAATGTCATTAGATAGATTTGTATGACATTACTTAAACTGCAACAACTTGCATTGGTACATATCTTTACATTGAAAAATTTGCTAGATGGAATTTGGAACATCTTGTATGTGACAAATTCAGTTGACTTGACTTGACTTGAAATAGTGTAGCCTTATACAGCAAAACAATGGGCCCTTTGGCCTAACTCATGCATCAGAGGGCGGTGGAGGCCGGTTCTCTAGATGCTTTCAAGAGAGAGCTGGATAGGGCTCTTAAAAATAGCGGAGTCAGGAGATATGGGGAGAAGACAGGAACGGGGTACTGATTAGGGATGATCAGCCATGATCACATTGAATGGCAGTGCTGGCTCGAAGGGCCGAATAGCTTACTCCTGCATCTATTGTCTATTGTCATCCATACTTACCAGATATATGTATCGGAGCTAGTACCATTTGTTTGTTTGGCCATTTCCCTCTAAATCTTTTCTATCCACGTCCAAGTGTGTTTTGAACATTGCAATTGTATCCCCCTCTACAGCTTCCTCTGGCAGCTCATTCCATATACCCACCCTCCTCTGCGTGAAAAAAGGTGTCCTTTGGATCACTTTTTGAATCTTCCCCTCTTACCTAAGATTTGTGCTCTCTAATTTTAGACTCCCCTGACCTGGGAAAAATAATGTCACTTTATCTCAAGTCAAGTCAAGAGAGTTTATTGTCATGTGTCCCAGATAGGACAATGAAATTCTTGCTTTGCTGCAGCACAACAGGATATTGTAGTCATAAATACAGAACAGATCAGTGTGTCCATATACCATAATAAATATATATACACACATCAGTAAACAGATAAAGTGCAATAGGCTGTTATAGTTCATAGTTTGTTTGAAGTTGTGTTTAATAGTCTGATGGCTGTGGGAAAGAAGCTATTCCTGAACCTGGACGTTGCAGATTTCAGGCTCCTGTACCTTCTACCCGATGGCAGCGGAGAGATGAGTGTGTGGCCAGGATGGTGTGGGTCCTTGATGATGCTGGCAGCCTTTCTGAGGCAGCAACTGCGATAGATCCCCTCGAGGGTAGGGAGATCAGAACCGATGATGGACTGGGCAGTGGTTATGAGTTTTTGCAGCCTTTTCCGCTCCTGGACGCTCATGTTGCCGTACCAAGCCACGATCTCTGGTCCTATTTTATATATCCATAAGTTCTCCCATCAAATGCTCCAGGAAAAGTAAAGTCCCATCCTGTCCTATTTACTCAGGCCTTCCAGTCCCGGTAACGTCCTGGTGAATCTTTAAGGTCATTCTTATAGCTGGCAACCAGAACTGCACAGAACATTCAAAGTGTGGTGTGGGGAGAGGTTCAGCAAGCTAGGCCTTTATTCCTTAGAGCACAGGAGAGGATGAGGGGTGATCTCATAGAGATGTACAAAATCATGAGAGGAATAGTTACATTCAGTCAAAATATTTTGGTAATGGGTAAAATATCAATCTTTTTTTCCCCAGTGCAGGGGAATCGAGAACCAGGGGACATAGGTTTAAGGTGAAAGATTTAATGGGAACCTGAGGGGTTTTACACAAATGGTGGTGGATGTATGGAACATGCTGCCAGAGGTGGTGGTTGAGGCAGGGACTATCGCAACATTGGAGAAACATTTAGACAGGTTCATCGACAGGTTTGGAGTGATAAGGGCTGAAAGCACGCAGGGAGAACTGGTGTAGATGGGGCATGTTGGTTGGCGTGGGGAAGTTGGGCTATAGAGCCTGTTTCCACACTCTATGACCAATGACTTGTACTGTTGCAACATGATGTTCCAACTGTACTCGATGTCCTCAACGATGACGCATGCCAAATGCCGCCTTCCCCTATCTACTTTTGTCACCAGTATCAGGAATTATAGTTTATATGTAATATTATTGTTCCGGCTCATATCTGATGCATATGACAAACATTCTCGATCTTGAAGGTGTGCTGTTTTGTATCGTACCTGCATGACGTGCCAAAATGATATTGTCTCTTTTCAAACAGGAATGGGAAGCACTCCAGCAAAGTATCCAAAGAAGAGAGAGAGCCCTGCTTGAAACCAAATCAAAGGTCACCCACCCAGTACATACATTATATTTCCCAGAGGTTAGTGCAAAGACACGTGGAAGAACCGAATCCTAAACAGTATCATTGCTGCAAATCTGAAATAAAAATAGTCCTGAGGGAAGAGTTGCCCTCAACAGTATTGATGTACACAAAGGGATCTTGGGGTCCAAGTCCATAGCTGCTTGAAAGTGCCAAGGTAGATAGAGCAGTAAAGAAGATGTATAGTATTGTTTCCTTCGTCAGTTGAGCATTGAGTATAATCGTCAGGAAGTTGTGTTGCAGCTGCATAATACTGTGGTTCGGCAGACCGTGGAGGATTCCGTCATGCCAATACAGGAAGGATGTGGTGGCTTTGAGAGGGCACAAAAAAGGTTTACCAGAAGACTGCCTTGACTAGAGGGTATGAGCTATAAGGAGGGCATGGATTATTTTCTCAGGAACATTGGAGATTAAAGGGAGACCTGATGGGAGTATATAAAAATATGAGAGGCTGAGGGGGTCAGAATGTTCACGAAGGAACTGGAAAATCGACGGTAGACAAAAATGCCGGAGAAACTCTGCGGGTGAGGCAGCAGCTATGGAGCAAAGCAACAGACAACGTTTTGGGTCGAAACCAAATGATGGTAGAGAGAAGTGACAGCTGAAGGGACAACAACAGCTAAAGTGACGACGTTTCAGGTCGAAACCCTCACATCTGAAGAGGGTCTCGACCCGAAACGTTGCCTATTTCCTTCGCTCCATAGATGCTATCTCGCTGAGTTTCTCCAGCATTTTTGTCCACCTTAGGTGGTCAGAACCTTTTTCTCAGGGTGGAAATGTCAAAGACTAGAGGGAGTAGCATTATTGTAAAGGGAGAAAAGTTTAAAGGAGACTTGTGGGCAAGATTTTAACATAGGTGGGTACTTGGGCATCATTGCCGGGGGTGTTACGATTGGAAGATACGATTGTGACATTTCAGAGGCCTTTGGGATAGGTACGTGGATATGCGGGGAATGGAGGGATATGGATCACATGCAGGCAGAGGAGTTTAGTTCAACTTGGCATCAAGAACAGTACGGACCTGGTGGGCCGAAGGATCTGTACCTGTGCTGTACAGTTCTATGTTGCTAATCACAAGAGTAATATTAGTGAACCTCCCTGTAAGGATATTGGACCCATTCCAGTTCAAGTGCAAACTTTGACTAGTTCTCCAGACATTGTCAACTTATGAAAAGTTATGCTGTGGTTCCAGCACCCGAGGAATTCTCATGGTAAACATTCCTCTTTCACAGGAGAAACAAGAATGGTGGTGGCTCTATATCGCAGACAGAAAAGAACACTCTTTGATATCCATGCCATATCATGTATGCACTCTCAAAGACGAAGAGGAGGTAAAGATTTCAGTTCTTCTTGAAACATTTAACTCGTTTTCTATAAAGTGAAGATATGTAGCTGTGAATTGATTCCATAAAGTACGTGGGGCCGCACGGTGACACAGCGTTAGAATTGCTGCCTTACGGAGCTGGAGGCCCAGTTTTGATTCCGAGTACAGATGCTGACTATATGGAGTTTGTATGTTCACCATGTGGCCGCATGGGTTTTCTCCGGGTGCTCCAATTACGTCCCACACTCCAGAGACGTGCAGGTTTGTAGGGTAAATTGGCTTCTATAACTTGACCCTAGTGTGTAGGAAAGAATTTAAGAAGGAACTGCAGATGCTGGAAAATCGAAGGTACACAAAAATGCTGGAGAAACTCAGCGGGTGCAGCAGCATCTATGGAGCGAAGGAGATAGGCAACGTTTCGGGCCGAAACGTTGCCTATCTCCTTCGCTCCATAGATGCTGCTGCACCCGCTGAGTTTCTCCAGCATTTTTGTGTACCTGTGTAGGAAAGAACTAGTGTTCGTGTGATTGTTGGTCGGCGTGGACTCGTAGGCCGAAGGGCCTGTCTCCAAGCTGTATCTCTAAACTAAACTATGAACATTAGTTATTTAGTAGGACGTTTTCCCTGTACGTTCTGATGTTAACTCTTCAGCTAACTTGCAGCTTGACATTAGCAGTATAGAAGTGACTGATTACAGCTTTGACTTCAAAGCAATATTGTTTAATCTAACCATGGTGAGATGGAAATGGAGAACATAGCCCGAATGCTCAGTAGGGTTCAAAATCTCATTTTAAGTAGTATGAATGTGAAAACTGAGTTTGCATGTAAATTTTATATCTTCAGTGTTAATCACTAACCATCTGTTTGCTGCAAAATATTTATTTCAAACAGCTTTTTGTTGCATTGGTTTATCTTCCGGAGTATCGAAAATAGGTGCAGGAGGAGGCCTTTCGGCCCTTCGAGCCAACACCGCCATTCATTGTGATCATGGCTGATCATCCCCTATCAATAACCCATGCCTGCCTTCTCCCCATATCCCCTGACTCCACTAGCCCCTAGAGCTCTATCTAACTCTCTCTTAAACCCATCCAGTGACTTGGCCTCCACTGCCCTCTGTGGCAGGGAATTCCATAAATTCACAACTCTCTGGGAGAAAACGTTTTTTCTCACCTCAGTCTTGACAATAAAGGATACTTGACTTTGAGTCATAAGTCATAGGAGCAGCATTCGGCCATTCGGCCCATCAAGCCTATTCCGCCACGCAATCATGGCTGATCTAACTTTCACTCTCAACCCCATTCTCCTGCCTTCTCCCCATAACTCCTGACACCTGTACTGATCAAGAATCCATCTACCTCTTGCCTTTAAAATATCCATTGACGTGGCCTGCATAGAGTTCTGGGGCAATATATTTCTACAGATTCACCACCACCTGACTAAATAAATTCCTCCTCATCTCCTTCCCAAATGTACTTCCTTTTATTCTGAGGCTATGACCTCTGATCCTAGACTCTCCCACTAGTAGAGTCAAAAGATTTAAGTTGCATTCCTGAAGACCAAACCTTTCCAGGGTGATGTAAGATTATTGTGTGTATTCCGCACAATCATATATGCCATGTTGCTGTGCAGACGTCTGCCAGAGCTCCCAACTTGTCTCTCAGGTGGCTATAAGAGATGAAGGGTCCCACGGCTTCAGTTTAAAGAGCAGGGAAGATGCATCTGCTGTCTTGGATGATAAATGCCAAATAATTATTGCAGCATTGTTGGCAGAGGAATAGCTGTCTGTCATTTATCTTGGTGTTTGCATGGAGTTGCTATGCATTAAATACCGCAAGACTACATTAGACATAGACATAAACATGGAAAATAGGTGCAGGAGGAGGCCATTCGGCCCTTCAAGCCAGCACCGCCATTCATTGTGATCATGGCTGATCGTCCCATATCAATAACTCGTGCCTGCCTTCTCCCCATATCCCTTGACTCCACTAGCCCCAAGAGCTCTATATAACTCTCTCTTAAATACATCCAGTGACTTGGCCTCCACTGCCCTCTGTGGCAGGGAATTCCACAAATTCACAACTCTCCGGGTGAAAAAGTTTTTTCTCACCTCAGTCTTAAATGACCTCCCCTTTATTCTAAGACTGTGGCCCCTGGTTCTGGGCTCGCCCAACATTGGGAACATTTTTCCTGCATCTAGCTTTTCACATTATAACAGTACAGGTGCACAACCTTTTATCCGAAAGCCTTGGGACCAGACACTTTTCGTAATTCAGAATTTGTCGGTCTTCGGAATGGAAATTTTTTAGCGTAGATTTTAATGGCTGGCTCAGTGGTAGAGTGCTCGGCTCATATCCGCAAGGTCGCGAGTTTGCGCCTTGATCGCGGCAGTAAACTCGGTCGCGAGTTTGAGTCTTCAATGTAGTTTTTTCTTGCAGAATAAATGTTTGTATGAAATGCAGTGTAGGAGAGGTGTACTGACTGTGTGGGCAGAACTTTGGAAGTGATTGCCCACCAGTCTAAAAATCCGCTGTGTCTCCCTGTCCCTGGGATAGCAGGGGGCGATCAAACAGCACAATAACCCCCCCCCCCCCTCCAACTCCAGAGGAATCCGCTCCCCAATGGGCCGCTACGGCGACAAGTGGCAGTTTGCCCACAGCCCGAGCTGCGCCCCCTCATCCGCCACCCCAAGAACAAGACGTACCTTGCACACCGTCAGCTTCTGCCCCTACGTGTTCCTCTGGAGTTGGAGCGGGGCTGGGCTGGAGTTGCTGCTGGCTGTGGGTCTCTGGGATCTCCGTGCTCGCAGTGGGCCTGGGGGTCGGTGTCCCGTTGGTCCTGACGTCTCCGGCCACCCCCCTGGACTGGAGCTGAGACTGGGAACTGTACCGCCCTTGCCCCCTCCCTCTGCAACTGCAAACAACCCCCCTCTTCTGCAAGGGCGGTACAGTTCCCGGAGGATGGCAGGTGGCCGGAGACGTCAGGACCAACAGGAACCCGCTCCCCGATGGGCCCCCACGACGCCCCGAGCTGCGCCCCGCCATCCGCAACCCAGGTTCCTCTGTAGTTGGAGCGGGGCTGGGCTGGGCTGCTGTTGGCTGTGGGTCTCTGAGATTTCCGTGCTTGCAGTGGGCCTGGGGGTCGGTGTCCCGTTGGTCCTGACGTCTCCGGTGACTGGCACTGCCCTGCTGCAATCACCGACGTGAAGACAGTGCAAAGCCCCCGCGCCGGTGCAATGAGCGGGGAGCTGGAGAGGGGAGGGAAGGGGTCACACACATGGCCGGGAAGCAGAGGGGTGTAGGTGGGGTGAAACTGAAGGGAGCGACAATCTGCTGCTACCTGCCCGCTGAGTTAAAAAGTTCCCACGCAAGACTCACGAAACACTGTGAATCGTGAGTCTACCGTGGGAACTTTTTAACTCAGCGGGCAGGCAGCAGCATATTGTCAATTATTAACCCTCCCGCGCAATATACCCTCACCTTCTCTTTTATGAATGGGGATTTAGTTCCCCTTTCTTCGAGGACCGACCGGAGGTTCCGCTGTCACCTCTGCGGGCCGCCCTCGGTGAACGTTTTCAAGGACCTTTCTTCAAGGACCGAAAAAATGGCCGCTATTCGGAGGTTTTCGTTATTTGGATCTTCGGATAAAAGGTTGTGCACCTGTATAACAGTTGTCACACTTAAAGTTACTTTGTGTTAACTGTTTTGGGGCAACCAAAGTTAGTGAAGAAGAATACAAGTTTGTTTTAGAACCAGATTGGATATAGAATAATTTCAGCTTTTATGGAATAAGAATAGCATTTTTTTAAATTGTTTTTATTGTGTTCATTACATTTTTAACATTTTATTTCCTTGCAATGCAGATTGAATTGAAATTCTCCGCGCCATATAAACCCGGAAATTATCAATACTCTGTAATTCTAAGGTGTGATTCTTACATGGGTTTAGATCTAATCAGGCCATTAAAGGTAACTCATTTTAATATTACTTATAGAATCCTACAATCGTAGACATTTGTCTTCCTGACTCACTGTGTATTTTCTTTGCTCTACATTTATAATCAGTAACTTTGGTATTGTTTTTTTTATTGTCACATGTACAGTGAAAAGCTTTTGTTTAACGCATGCTATCTAATTAAATCAGATAAAGAGTGCAGGATAGTTTTCAGCAATTGTAACGTTGAAGTTACAGAGAAAATGTCTGATGCCACAATGTGGTAGGTTGGAAGATTGGGGCTACACCCTGTGCAAAGTACTTATGATCCAGAGTCGTTATATATCATAACAAGTACTTTAATTTCTATACATACAGAGACCATCGAGATGAGTACTGTAGGCTCCGAATCGTAAGTTAAATCTAAAAACACAACATGGCTGCCCGCACGCACGGGTTGGCGTTGGTGTGAGAAACCTGAGATGGATTATGGATGAGCTGAGGCTCTCACCAGGGTCTCTTCTATACCCCGTAACTCTGCATTCACTCCCCATCTCCCACTCGTAACAAGTCCCCCTTGTCCACACCTTCCACCCTACCAGCCGTCACACAACAAATAATCCTCCGACATTTTTTCCACCTCCAACGGGACCCCACCACTGGCCACATCTTCCCATCTCCTCCCCTGTCTGCTTTCTGCAGAGACCGCTCCCTCCGTAACTCCCTGGTCAATTCGTGCCTTCCCACCCAAACCACCCCCTCTCCTGGCACTTTCTCTTGCAACCGCAGGAAATGCTACACTTGTTGCTTTACCTTCCCACCTTGACTCCATTCAAGGACCAAAGCAGTCTTTCCAGGTGCGGCAGAGGTTCACCTGCACCTCCTCCAACCTCATCTATTGTATTCGCTGCTCTAGGTGTCAGCTGCTCTGCATCGGTGAGACCAAGCGTAGGCTTTGGCGATCGCTTCGCCCAACACCTCCGCTCGGTTCGCATTAACCAACCTGATCTCCCGGTGGCTCAGCACTTCAACTCCCCCTCCCATTCCGAATCTGACCTTTCTGTCCTGGGCCTCCTCTAAGGCCAGAGTGAGGACCAACGTAAATTGGAGGAGCAGCACCTCATATTTTGCTTGTGCAGTTTACACCCCAGCGGTATGAACATTGACTTCTCCAATTTCAGATAGTCCCTGTTTTCTCCTCCCTTCTCAGCTGTCCCTCAGCCCACTGTCTCCGCCTCTTCCTTTCTTCATCCCCCCCCCCCCCCCTCGCATCAGTCTGAAGAAGGGTCTCGACCCGAAACTTCACCTATTCCTTCGCTCCATAGATGCTGCCTCACCCGCTGAGTTTCTCCAGCATTTTTGTCTACCTTGGATTATGGATCAGGTCATCAGCAGCAAAACCAGATACGGATCAAATCAGCAATACTGTTTGATCTACACACCTTACCTTACGGAGAACCATTACAGAAGAGCTGTGTAGGAAGGAACTGCAAATGCTGGTTTACACCGAAGATAGACACAACATGCTGGAGTAACTCAGCGGATCAGGCAGCATCTCTGGAGAAAATAAATAGGTGATGTTTCGGATTGAGACCCTTTTTCAGACGGGTTTAACCCGAAACATCACCTATTCCTTTTCTCCAGAGATACATAGATACATAGAAAATAGGTGCAGGAGTAGGCCATTCGGCCCTTCGAGCCTGCACCGCCATTCAATATGATCATGGCTGATCATCCAACTCAGTATCCTGTACCTGCCTTCTCTCCATACCCCCTGATCCCCTTAGCCACAAGGGCCACATCTAACTCCCTCTTAAATACAGCCAATGAACTGGCCTCAACTACCTTCTGCGGCAGAGAATTCCAGAGATTCACCACTCTCTGTGTGAAAAAAGTTTTCCTCATCTCGGTCCTAAAAGATTTCCTCCTTATCCTTAAACTGTGACCCCTTGTTCTGGACTTCCCCAACATCGGGAACAATCTTCTTGCATCTAGCCTGTCCAACCCCTTAAGAATTTTGTAAGTTTCTATAAGATCCCCCCTCAATCTTCTAAATTCTAGCGAGTACAAACCGAGTCTATCCAGTCTTTCTTCATATGAAAGTCCTGACATCCCAGGAATCAGTCTGGTGAACCTTCTCTGTACTCCCTCTATGGCAAGAATATCTTTCCTCAGATGGTGCCTGATACACCGAGTTACTCCAGCATTTTGTGTCAATCTACAGAAGAAGCTGTTCCTGAGTCTGGACTCTTTCAAGCTTTTGTACCTTCAGCCCTAAAGTCAAGTCAAATCAATTTTATTTCTATAGCACATTTAAAAACAACTCTCGTTGACCAATGTGCTTTACATCAGTGCAGGTACTAACGTGCTACATACAGTGGTACATAGAACTAACAATACATACATACATAAATACATACAGCGCTCCCTCAGAGGACCTCAAGAAACGCTTGTGAGTAGAAATAAGTTTTAAGTCTCGACATAAAGGAGTCGATGGAGGGGGAAGTTCTGATGAGAAGAGGGATGCTGTTCCACAGTCTAGGTGCTGCAACCGCAAAAGCGCGGTCGCCCCTGAGCTTATACCTGGACCGCGGGATGGTCAGTAACCCTAAGTCGGCCGACCTGAGGCACCTGGAGGTAGAACGGTGGGTTAGCAGATTTTGGATGTAGGTGGGGGTAAGCCCGTTAAGGGCTTTGTATACATAAAGGAGGAGCTTGAAGTTGATTCTGAACCGCACTGGGACCCAGTGGAGAGAGGCCAGGATCGGGGTGATGCTGTCCCTTTTTCGGGTGCCCGTCAGAAGTCTCGCTGCGGCGTTTTGGACCAGTTGCAGGCGGGACAGGGATGATTGGCTGATGCCAGTGTAGAGGGAGTTGCAGTAATCAAGGCGGGAGGAGGTAAATGCGTGGATGATCTTTTCAAGGTCATCGAGTTGGAGGAATGGTTTGATTTTAGCTATCGTGCAAAGCTGGAAGAAGCTAGCTTTTACCACAGCATTGACTTGTTTGCCAAACTTCAATGCGGAGCCGGGAGAGGAGGGAATGACCAGGGAGAAGAGATCTGTCATCATTCAGACATATCTGTGGTTTCCTGTGCCTGTGCTGCATAGTAAAATGAATTAAGCAGCCTCATGATGAGATGGACTGTAGTTTGCTACCCCAACTTTATCAATTCCCAATCTAGCTGTATGGGAAGGATGAGGTTCCTTATGAGAATACTTCCCTACTGTAATGCAGCACGTTTAAACGTCATCCTTTTAAATAACATGTGCTACAACCAGGTACTAATTCATGTACCCATCCTAAAATTCCATGAATTTAAGCTGGAAACGTTTTTTGAAATATGTAGAAGGCCTCAGAGGGCGGTGGAGGCCGGTTCTCTGAACATTTTCATGAGAGAGCTAGATAGGGCTCTTAAAGATAGTGGAGTCAGGGGATATGGGGAGAAGGCAGGAACGGGATACTGATTGGGGATGATCAGCCATGATCACATTAAATGTCAGTGCCGGCTCGAAGGGCCGAATGGCCTACTCCTGCACCTATTGCCTATTGAATGGAATTCAGTAAACCTTAATATTGAATAAAAAAGTACAAATTGGGAGGGGGGTTGCAGATTCCTATTAAATCCTGCCTCTTTCACCTTAAACCTATGCTCTCTAATTCTTGATTGGGTAAAAGACTCTGGGCTTTCACCCTATTTCCCTCACAAATGTAACCATCCTTGATCAGGCAGCGAGCTGAAAATCAGGATGCACTGGCTCAACATTAACTGAGTACGTTGGGCCCCATTTCTGAGGAGGGATGTGCTGGCTCTGGAGGGGGTCCAGAGGAGGTTTACAAAAATGATCCCAGGAATGAGTGGGTTAACATATGATGAGCGTTTGACGGCACTGGGCCTGTACTCGCTGGAGTTTAGAAGGATGAGGGGGGGGGGGGGGGGGACCTCATTGAAACTTACTTGAAAAGTGAAAGGTCTGGATAGAGTGGATGTGGAGAGGATGTTTCCATGAGTAACCAGAGGTCACAGCCTCAGAATTAAAGGACGTTCCTTTAGGAAGAGAAGGAGGAGGAATTTCTTTAGTCAGAGGGTGGTGAATCTGTGGACTTCATTGTCACAGAAGGCTGTGGAGGCCACGTCAGTGGATATTTTTATGGCAGAGATGAATAGATTCTTGATTTGTACGTGTGTCAGGGGTTATGGGGAGAAGGCAGGAGAATGGGGTTAGGAGGGAGAGATAGATCAGCCGCGATTGAATGGCGGAGCGGACTTGACGGGCCGAATGGCCCGATTCTTCTCCTATCACTTATGAACTCATGAAGTACTAAGCGCATGACTTTTTGTTTACCCATTCAGTTTGAAGTCCAAGAGGCGAAACAAGTTCCAGAAACTCATCCACAGTGGGATATTCCAGAGACGGAAGAGGAGGAGGAAGACCAGGAAGACAGTGAAGGGATCGAGGATAGCGAAGAAGAGGAAGAAGAGAACGATTAAGCTAACTAGTCTACTTTCTCAACAACAGCCACACACAACGTTGCGCACAGTTCCAACAACTGCGATTCTGATTAATGTAACCATGTACAAGATATAACAAAAAAAAGGGGGAAGGGAAAAGGAATATGGTACCCAGTCCATGTCAATAATTTGAGCAATAGGCCGTGCAGTTTTTGAAAGTGTTCGCGACACGTACTCTAAAGCACAGGGGTTGCGTTGTTCGACACAGCGCCACGATACCTTTTCTGAGGGTGCCCTTAATGCCGTTTAAACCATGTGTGGGAAGTGGGGGAATTATTGCTTTCATAATCATTTTGATTTTTTTTTTCCCATTTTTTTTTTCCCCTCCAAAAAAAAAAAGATGGAATAGATTTTTCACTACAAAAAAACAAAACCGAACGCTGCACCCGAGAGCCGAGATGTATCCTCTACTAAACTCTGGAACTGCTTTGGGACCATGTTTGAAGTTTTTATTCATTGTTCAACCCGTAGTCAGGATAAACTGATGGACAAATCGACTTTACTGCAAGTGTTAACAGGTCTGAAGAGTTTGAGCGTTAGTTAGTATGGGTTAGCAAAATCTTTAATCAATAATACACAAACTACTATTCAATTGACCAGTCAGATTGGAAAACAAAAATTGTTGTATACATTTCTGTTACTTTTGTTTACATGATATTATAAATGGGAAATATATCCGTCTATATTCTTTGTATTTAAAATAGTTGAAAATAAAATGGCAAAATGTTTTTAAAATGTAATATGTTATTTTGTAGTTTTTGTCCAGCAGCAAGCAATCTGGAATAATAATAATAAATTTTATTTATGGGCGCCTTTCAAGAGTCTCAAGGACAACTTACAAAAATTTAGCAGGTAGAGGAAAAACATGTAAGGGGAATGAAATAAATAGTAGAGACATGACTAGTACACAAAGTAAAGACAGAATTCAATACAAAACACAATATGAGGCAATTAATGCACAGATGAAAAGGGAGGGGGACGTGGGGCTAAGGATAGGCAGAGGTGAAGAGATGGGTCTTGAGGCGGGACTGGAAGATGGTGAGGGACACGGAATTGCGGATCAGTTGGGGGAGGGAGTTCCAGAACCTGGGAGCTGCCCTGGAGAAGGCTCTGTCCCCAAAACTGCGGAGGTTGGACTTGTGGATGGAGAGGAGACTGGCTGATGTGGATCTGAGGGACCGTGAGGGTTGGTAGGGGGAGAGGAGGTCAGTGAGATATGGGGGGGCCAGATGGTGGAGGGCTTTGTACGTGAGGATCAGGATTTTGTGGGTGATCCGGTGGGAGATGGGAAGCCAGTGAAGTTGTTTGAGGACTGGCGTGATGTGATGCCAGGATTTGGTGTGGAATGAATTAGAGGTCCAGGGAAAACTGACGTCAATGAATTTATCTTCCTTCAATCCGGGACATTGCGTGCAAACGTTGCTTGTCCAAGGCCAACCATTTTTTTGAAAAGGGGTTTATTACAAATTTGTTTCATTCTGGGCATTTGATCTAGGTACTGGTATCCTGAAACTGGTGACTCGAGTAGACAGACTGGTGAAGAAGATATTTGGTCCGCTTGTGGACGGCGACACAGTGGCACGGCGGTGGAGATGCTGCCTCACTGCGCCAGAGACCCGGGTTCGGTCCCGACTACGGTTGCTGTCTGTACGGAGTTTGTACGTTCGCCCTTGCAGGGCTCGGTACTGGGGCCGCTACTCTTCACGTTGTATATTAATGATTCGGACGAGGGGATTGAGGGCTTTGTGGCCAAGTTTGTGGGTGATATGAAAATAGGTGGAGGGGGGCAGGTAATGTAGAGAAAGCAGGGACTCTGCAGAAGGACGTGGATAGGTTGGGAGAGTGGGCAGAGAAGTGGTAGATGGGATATGGTGCAGCAAAGTGTGGAGTCATGCATTTTGGTAGGAATAAAGGCGTAGATTATTTACTAAATTGGGAGATAATACAGAAATCGGAGTTAAAAAGGGACGTGATGCAGGATTCCTAAAAAAACTTCACCTGCATGTGGAATCGGTAGTAAAGAAAGCAAATGCAATTTCAAGAGGGCTTGTATACAAAAACAGGGATGTATTGCTGAGGCTCCATAAGGCGCTGGTCAGGCCGCATTTGGAATACTGTGAGCAGTTTTGGGCCCCATATCTGAGGAAGGATGTGCTGGCTCTGGAGAGGGTCCAGAGGAGGTTTACAAGAATGATCCCATGAATGAGTAGGTTCACATATGATGAGCATTTGATGACACAGGGCCTATATTTGCTGGAGTTTAGAAGAATGACGGGGGACCTCATTGAGAATAGTGAAAGGCTTGGATAGAGTGGATGTGGGGAGGACGTATCCACTAGTGGGAGAGTCCAGGACATATCCTCAGATTTAAAGGACATTTTTTTAGGAAGGAGATGAGGAGAAATTTATTTCGTCAGAGGGTGGTGAATCTGTGGAATTCTTTGCCACAGAAGGCTGTGGAGGCAAAGTCAGTGGATATAATTAAGCCAGAGATAGATAGATTCTTGACTAGTACGGGTGCCTGAGGTTATGGGCAGAAGGCAGGAGAATGGGTTTCGGAGGGAGAGATAGATCAGCCATGACTGAATGGCAGAATAGACTTGATGGGCCGATTGTCCTAATTATGCTCCTATCCCTGATGTTCTTATGATCCTTGTGGCCACATGGGTTTTTTCCGGGTGCTCCGGTTTCCTCCCACATTCATAAGATGTGCAGGTTTGTAAGTTAATAGGCTTCGGTAAAAAATTCTAAATTGTCCCTTGTGTGTAGAATAGTGCTAGTCTACGGGGTGAATGCAGGTCGGTGGGCTGAAGGGCCTGTTTCTATACTTTATGTCTAAAGTTTAAAGCTGGAGGATTACATGTGATTGTATGATGCACAGTAAAATGGATCGGGAAAGGAAAGACAAAAAAAAAACAGGTGAGTACTGAGACAAGCTAAATTAAGTGTTAAATGGATGTTTGCGGGACAACATGGATAGAAGAAAAAAGGTCAACCAGATTCACAGCACAGGAACAGGCCCTTCGCGATGATAATCGGCTAGAAACATAGAAAATAGGTGCAGGAGGAGGCCATTTGGCCCTTCGATCCAGCACCGCCATTCATTGTGATCATGGCTGATCGTCCCCTATCAATAACCCGTGCCTGCCTTCTCCCCATATCTCTTGACTCCACTAGCCCCTAGAGCTCTATCTAACTTTCTCTTAAATCCATCCTGTGACTTGGCCTCCACTGCCCTCTGTGGCAGGGAATTCCATTAATTCACAACACTCTGGGTGAAAAAGTTTTTTCTCACCTCAGTCTTAAATGACCTCCCCTTTATTCTAAGTGTGGCCCCTGGTTCTGGACTCGCCCAACATTGGGAACATTTCTCCTGCATCTAGCTTGCCCAGTCCTTTTATAATTTTATATGTTTCTATAAGATTTACCCCTCATCCTTCTAAACTATTAAGAGAGTGGTGGACACTGCCTGGTCCATCACACATGCTGACCTCCCCACCATCAAAGGGATCTGTAGTAGGCACTGCCTCAAAAAGACACCCAAGTATCATCAAAGAATCTCTCACCTCCCCAGCCACAGTTGTCTCCTGCTATTGGGAAGAATGTACATGACTGTACAACACTGTGCCATGGGCGGCGCAGTGGTAGAGTTGCTGACTCTCAGTGCCAGAGGCACAGGTTCGATCTTGACCACCAGAGAACATTTTGACCAGCTGCATCTCTGTCTGGTTTGGGGACTGCAAAGCCTCCGACTGGAAGTCCGTGCAGAGAGTGGTGAGGACGACTGAAAAAAATCATCGGGACCTCTTCCTTCAATCTGGGACATTGCGTGCAAACGTTGCTTGTCCAAGGCCAACAGTATTATAAAAGACCCCACACATCTTCATCACGAACTGTTCACTCTGCTACCCTCGGGCAAAAGGTATCGCAGTATAAGGAGCAGATTGGCCAGGTTTTGCAAGAGGTTCTTCCCCTGAGCCATCAGACTCTTGAATTCCATATATTGTGCCACCACTATTATCTATTTTATCTTTTTATCCATTTTATCTTTTTATCTTTTATCCTTTTGTTTTATGTTGCACGGGGAGCCAGATGCAACAACATTTTGTTCAGATTTGCATTTGTTGGTGTATTTTTGAATTACAATAATGTCTTTGATTGATTGATTGAACCTGGCCACTCTCATTTCACTCCAGCCATCGGGAAGAAGGTACAGAAGCCAAGAAAAACAATAACCATCAGGCTATTGAACGCTGCACAACCCTAACCTCAGTAACTCTGAATTTCTGTGGACTGCCTTTGGTGCTTGCAATAGTTATTAGTTTATTGAATTAAAAAAAAAAATCATGTTCTGCATATTGCACTTGGAGCCTGTTGTACTGCTGCAAGTAAGAATTTCATTGAAGATAGACACAAAAATGCTGGAATAACAGCGGGAAAGGCAGCATCTGTGGAGAGAAGGAATGGGTGACGTTTCGGGTCGAGACCCATCTTCAGACAGAGTCAGGGGAGAGGGAGTCTAGGGATATGGACGGGTAAGGTGTGAAAACGACACATCAAAGGGGACGATGATAAGGAAATGTAGAATGTTTAAGAAGGAACTGCAGATGCTGGAAAAATCGAAGGGAGATAAAAATGCTGGAGAAACTCAGCGGGTGAGGCAGCATCAATGGAGCGAAGGAATAGGTGACGTTTCGGGTCGAGACCCTTCGAAGCTCCATAGATGCTGCCTCACCCGCTGAGTTTCTCCAGCATTTTTATCTACTTAGGAAATGTAGAATGGTTCATTGTTGGCTGAGGAGAAGGTGACAACGAGGCACACAAACGGGGAAATCGATCAGTAGGATTGTGAATTGTCAAAGAACTAGGGTGGGGGAGGGAAAGCAAGGGTTACTTGAAGTTGGAGAAATCAACTGCATTGTTCTGTTGTCGGTTCACATGTCAAACACTATTGATTCTTGTTGCAAAAATGGGTGAGTGTAACTTTGGACCAGATGGCAGGAAATATTTGTGTGTACAGGGGATGGTAATTGAGGGAAAAGCATTTAGTAATAAATAGTGGCATATTAGTACTGAACATGAGATTATATGTCTGAAGGGTCGCCAGGATGGGTTGCACTTGAACCCGAGGGGGACCAATATCCTGGCGGGGAAATTTGCAAAGGCTACTGGGGAGACTTTAAACTAGAATGGTTGGGGCGAGGGACTCAAATAGAGAAAGCTAGTAGACAGAATGGGAGGCAGGAAGCAGAAAAGGGAAGCACTCGGACACAAGAGGAGAAAGAAGAAAAAGGAAATAAACAGAGAATAAGAGGCGGGGGGTTTCTTGAATGTGTATATTTTAATGCTAGGAGCATTGTAAGAAAGGTGGATGAGCTTAGAGTCTGGATAGACACCTGGAAGTATAATGTTGTGGCGATCAGTGAAACATGGTTGCAGGAGGGCTGTGATTGGAAACTAAATATTCCAGGATTTCGTAGCTTCAGGTGTGATAGAATTGGAGGGGCAAGAGGTGGAGGTGTTGCATTGCTAGTCAGGGAAGATATTACAGCAGTGCTTTGGCAGGATAGATTGGAGGGCTCATCTAGGGAGGCTATTTGGGTGGAACTGAGAAGTGGGAAAGGTGTAGCAACACTTATAGGGGTGTATTATAGACCGCCCAATGGGGATCGAGAATTGGAAGAGCAAATATGTAATGAGATCGCAGATATTAGTAGTAAGCACAAGGTAGTGATTGTGGGAGATTTCAACTTTCCACACATAGACTGGGAAACACATTCTGTAAATGGGCTGGATGGTTTGGAGTTTGTAAAATGTGTGCAGGATAGTTTTTTGCAGCAATACATAGAGGTACCTACTAGAGGAGGGGCAGTGCTGGACCTCCTGTTAGGAAATGAGACGGGACAGGTGGCGGAGGTATGCGTTGGGGAGCACTTCGGGTCCAGTGATCACAATACCATTAGTTTCAATATAATTATGGAGAGGGTCAGAACTGGACCTAGGGTTGAGATTTTTGATTGGAGAAAGGCTAACTTTGATGAGATGCGTAATGATTTAAAAGGAGTGAACTGGGACATTTTGTTTTATGGGAAGGATGTAGAAGAGAAATGGAGGACATTTAAAGGGGAAATTTTAAGAGTACAGAATCTTTATGTTTCTGTTCGGTTGAAAGGAAATAGTAAAAATTGGAAAGAGCCCTGGTTTTCAAGGGAAATTGGACATCTTGTTCAGAAAAAGAGGGAGATCTACAATAATTATAGGCAGCATGGAGTAAATGAGGTGCTTGAGGAGTATAAGGAATGTAAAAAGAATCTTAAGAAATAAATTAGAAAAGCTAAAAGAAGATATGAGGTTGCTTTGGCAAGTAAGGTGAAAGTAAATCCAAAGGGTTTCTACAGCTATATTAATAGCAAAAGGATAACGAGGGATAAAATTGGTCCATTGGAGAGACAGAGTGGACAGCTATCTGCAGAGCCAAAAGAGATGGGGGAGATATTGAACAATTTATTTTCTTCGGTATTCACCAAGGAGAAGGATATTGAATTATGTGAGGTAAGGGAAACTAGTAGAGTAGCTATGGATACTATGAGTTTCAAAGTAAAAGAAGTACTGACACTTTTGAAAAATATAAAAGTGGATAAGTCTCCAGGTCCTGACAGGATATTCCCATGGACATTGAGGGAAGTTAGTGTAGAAATAGCCGGGGCTATGACAGAAATATTTCAAATGTCATTAGAAACGGGAATAGTCCCCGAGCATTGGCGTACTGCGCATGTTGTTCCATTGTTTAAAAAGGGTTCCAAGAGTAAACCTAGCAATTATAGACCAGTTAGTTTGACTTCAGTGGTGGGCAAATTAATGGAAAGTATACTTAGAGATAATATATATAAGCATCTGGATAGACAGGGTCTAATTAGGAACAGTCAACATGGATTTGTGCCTGGAAGGTCATGTTTGACTAATCTTCTTGAATTTTTTGAAGAGGTTACTCGGGAAATTGACGAGGGTAAAGCAGTGGATGTTGTCTATATGGACTTCAGTAAGGCCTTTGACAAGGTTCATAGAAACATAGAAATTAGGTGCAGGAGTAGGCCATTCGGCCCTTCAAGCCTGCACCGCCATTCAATATGATCATGGCTGATCATCCAACTCAGTATCCCGTACCTGCCTTCTCTCCATACCCTCTGATCCCTTTAGCCACAAGGGCCACATCTAACTCCCTCTTAAATATAGCCAATGAACTGGCCTCAACTACCTTCTGCGGCAGAGAGTTCCAGAGATTCACCACTCTCTGTGTGAAAAAAGTTCTTCTCATCTCGGTTTTAAAGGATTTCCCCTTTATCCTTAAGCTGTGACCCCTTGTCCTGGACTTCCCCAACATCGGGAGCAATCTTCCTGCATCTAGCCTGTCCAACCCCTTAAGAATTTTATAAGTTTCTATAAGATCCCCTCTCAATCTCCTAAATTCTAGATAGTATAAACCAAGTCTATCCAGTCTTTCTTCATAAGACAGTCCTGACATCCCAGGAATCAGTCTGGTGAACCTTCTCTGCACTCCCTCTAGGGCAATAATGTCCTTCCTCAGATTTGGTGACCAAAACTGTACGCAATACTCAGGTGTGGTCTCACCAAGACCCTGTACAACTGCAGTAGAACCTCCCTGCTCCTATACTCAAATCCTTTTGCTATGAAAGCTAACATACCATTCGCTTTCTTCACTGCCTGCTGCACCTGCATGCCTACTTTCAATGACTGGTGTACCATGACACCCAGGTCTCGCTGCATCTCCCCTTTTCCTAGTCGGCCACCATTTAGATAATAGTCTGCTTTCCTGTTTTTGCCACCAAAATGGATAACCTCACATTTATCCACATTATACTGCATCTGCCAAACATTTGCCCACTCACCCAGCCTATCCAAGTCACCTTGCAGTCTCCTAGCATCCTCCTCACAGCTAACACTGCCCCCCAGCTTAGTGTCATCCGCAAACTTGGAGATATTGCCTTCAATTCCCTCATCCAGATCATTAATATATATTGTAAATAGCTGGGGTCCCAGCACTGAGCCTTGCGGTACCCCACTAGTCACTGCCTGCCATTGTGAAAAGGACCCGTTTACTCCTACTCTTTGCTTCCTGTTTGCCAGCCAGTTCTCTATCCACATCAATACTGAACCCCCAATGCCGTGTGCTTTAAGTTTGTATACTAATCTCTTATGTGGGACCTTGTCGAAAGCCTTCTGGAAGTCCAGATACACCACATCCACTGGTTCTCCCCTATCCACGCTACTAGTTACATCCTCGAAAAATTCTATAAGATTCGTCAGACATGATTTACCTTTTGTAAATCCATGCTGACTTTGTCCAATGATTTCACCACTTTCCAAATGTGCTGCTATCCCATCTTTAATAACTGTCTCTAGCAGTTTCCCCACTTCCGATGTTAGACTAACTGGTCTGTAATTCCCCGTTTTCTCTCTCCCTCCCTTCTTAAAAAGTGGGGTTACGTTTGCTACCCGCCAATCCTCAGGAACTACTCGAGAATCTAAAGAGTTTTGAAAGATTATTACTAATGCATCCACTATTTCTGGAGCTACTTCCTTAAGTACTCTGGGATGCAGCCTATCTGGCCCTGGGGATTTATCGGCCTTTAATCCATTCAATTTACCCAACACCACTTCCCGGCTAACCTGGATTTCACTCAATTCCTCCAACTCCTTTGACCCGCGGTCCCCTGCTATTTCCGGCAGATTATTTATGTCTTCCTTAGTGAAGACGGAACCAAAGTAGTTATTCAATTGGTCCGCCATATCCTTGTTCCCCATGATCAACTCACCTGTTTCTGACTGCAAGGGACCTACATTTGTTTTAACTAATCTCTTTCTTTTCACATATCTATAAAAACTTTTGCAGTCAGTTTTTATGTTCCCTGCCAGTTTTCTTTCATAATCTATTTTTCCTTTCCTAATTAAGCCCTTTGTCCTCCTCTGCTGGTCTCGGAATTTCTCCCAGTATGCTGCTTTTTCTGGCTAATTTGTACGCATCATCCTTCGCTTTGATACTATCCCTGATTTCCCTTGTTATCCACGGATGCACTACCTTCCCTGATTTATTCTTTTGCCAAACTGGGATGAACAATTTTTGTAGTTCATCCATGCAGTCTTTAAATGTCTTCCATTGCATATCCACCGTCAACCCTTTTAGAATTAATTGCCAGTCAATCTTGGCCAATTCACGTCTCATACCCTCAAAGTTACCTTTCTTTAAGTTCAGAACCATTGTTTCTGAATTAACAATGTCACTCTCCATCCTAATGAAGAACTCAACCATATTATGGTCACTCTTGCCCAAGGGGACACGTACAACAAGACTGCTAACTAACCCTTCCTCATTACTCAATACCCAGTCTAAAATAGCCTGCTCTCTCGTTGGTTCCTCTACATGTTGATTTAGATAACTATCTCGCATACATTCCAAGAAATCCTCTTCCTCAGCACCCCTGCCAATTTGATTCACCCAATCTATATGTAGATTGAAGTCATCCATTATAACGGTTTTGCCTTTATCGCACGCATTTCTAATTTCCTGTTTGATACCATCTCCAACTTCACTACTACTGTTAGGTGGCCTGTACACAACACCCACCAGCGTTTTCTGCCCCTTAGTGTTTCGCAGCTCTACCCATACCGATTCCACATCCTCCAAACTAATGTCCTTCCTTTCCATTGCGTTAATCTCCTCTCTAACCAGCAACGCTACCCCACCTCCTTTTCCTTTCTCTCTATCCCTCCTGAATATTGAATATCCCTGGATGTTCAGCTCCCAGCCTTGGTCACCCTGGAGCCATGTCTCCGTGATCCCAACTATATCAGTCATTAATAGCTATCTGCACATTCAACTCATCCACCTTATTACGAATGCTCCTTGCATTGAGACACAAAGCCTTCAGGCTTGTTTTTACAACACTCTTACCCCTTATACAATTATGTTGAAAAGTGGCCCTTTTTGATTTTTGCCCTGGTTTTGTCTGCCTGCCACTTTTACTTTTCACCTTGCTACCTATTGCTTCTACCCTCATTTTACACCCCTCTGTCTCTATGCTCACACATTTAAGAAACCCTTTCCCTTTAACTCCATCCTCCACTATCCCATTCGACACCCCACCCCCTTATTCAGTTTAAAACCACCCGTGTAGCAGTGGCAAACCTGCCTGCCAGAATGCTGGTCCCACACCTGTTAAGATGCAATCCGTCCCTTTTGTACAGTTCCCCCTTACCCCAAAACAGATCCCAGTGATCTAAGAATCTAAATCCCTGCCCCGTGCACCAGTTCCTCAGCCACACGTTCAGGTCCCGTATCTCCCTGCTCCTGCTCTCGCCTGCACGAGAAACTGGAAGCACACCGGAGATAACAACCCTGGAGGTCCTGCTTTTCAGCATTTTTCTGAGCTCTCTAAAGTCACGCTGCAGAATATTCATCCCCTTCTTTCCGACATCGTTTGTGCCGACATGCACTATCACTTCCGGATGTTCACCTTCGCCCTTCAGGATTTTCTGCACTCTGTCCGTGACATCCTGGATCCTGGCACCAGGAAAGCAGCACACCATCCTCGCATCCCGTCTGTTGCCGCAGAAACCCCTGTCCGTACCTCTCACAATGGAGTCTCCCACTACAATGGCGTTGCCTGCCTTAGGCCTTTTTGGTTTTGGCTCAACAGCCCTATTCGTATCACAAGCCAGTCCGCCGCCCAGTGTAAACACCTCTTCTGTCCCGACAGCTTCTAAGTGGGTGAACCTGTTCACAAGAGGTACAACACCCGGGGACGTTGGCATTCCATGCTTCCCTCCCGTTCTCACTGTCTCCCACCCTCTCTTCCAGTACCTTAGGTGTAACAATCGTACTGTAGGACTTGTCGAGGAACTACGCCGTTTCTCGGACGAACAGGAGGTCATCCACTTGCTTCTCAAGTTCCCCAACACGGCCCTTCAGGAGCTATACCTGGATGCACTTCTCACATTTGTAGCAGCCAGAGGCACCAGCGGTGTCCTTGACCTCCCACATACTGCAAGCATCGCACTGAATCAGCTTGCCTGACATCTTCTTTCGTCTCTAGCTCTCAAGCGTATTGCGTGGTCTCCTCTCCTCAGCAGCCTCCTCGAAGACTCTCGAGCCAAAGACTCACACTTTTCTCACAGGGCACTTCACTCACTGCCGCTCGCTAAGAGCCGTCTTGCTTAAATTGACTGATAAATTGCCTGATTTACCAATTTACAAACCAAATTCCTCAGCTTTCAACTGTTTTCCCGGCACTGACTCACTTCTCTCCTCCCACTTGGGCTAGAGCCAATCAGTCGTATCTCTTGCTCAACTCCTGCTGCTGTTGCTCCCAAAGCTACAGCAGTTCTGAGTAAAGTCTGCCTGCCCTTGGCCTCTACTTTAACTGTTTTCACTTCTCTCCTCCCACTTGGGCTAGAGCCAATCAGTCGTATCTCTTGCTAAACTCCTGCTGCTGTTGCTCCCAAAGCTACAGCAGTTCCTCATGGAAGGTTGGTTAAGAAGGTTCAACTGTTGGGTATAAATGCAGGAGTAGCAAGATGGATTCAACAGTGGCTGAATGGGAGACGCCAGAGGGTAATGGTGGATGGCTGTTTGTCGGGTTGGAGGCAGGTGACTAGTGGGGTGCCTCAGGGATCTGTGTTGGGTCCTTTGTTGTTTGTCATGTACATCAATGATCTGGATGAAGGTGTGGTAAATTGGATTAGTAAGTATGCAGATGATACCAAGATGATAATGAAGAGGATTTCCAAAGTCTACAGAGTGATTTAGGCCATTTGGAAGAATGGGCTGAAAGATGGCCGATGGAGTTTAATGCTGATAAATGTGAGGTGCTACACCTTGGCAGGACAAATCAAAATAGGACGTACATGGTAAATGGTAGGGAATTGAAGAATGCAGTTGAACAGAGGGATCTGGGAATAACCGTGCATAGTTCCTTGAAGGTGGAATCTCATATAGATAGGGTGGTAAAGAAAGCTTTTGGTATGCTAGCCTTTATAAATCAGAGCATTGAGTATAGAAGCTGGGATGTAATGTTAAAATTGTACAAGGCATTGGTGAGACCAAATCTGGAGTATGGTGTACAATTTTGGTCGCCCAATTATAGGAAGGATGTCAACAAAATAGAGAGAGTACAGAGGAGATTTACTAGAATGTTGCCTGGGTTTCAGCAACTAAGTTACAGAGAAAGGTTGAATAAGTTAGGTCTTTATTCTCTGGAGCGCAGAAGGTTAAGAGGGGACTTGATAGAGGTCTTTAAAATGATGAGAGGGATCGACAGAGTTGATGTGGACAAGCTTTTCCCTTTGAGAATGGGGAAGATTCAAACAAGAGGACATGACTTCAGAATTAAGGGACAGAAGTTTAGGGGTAACATGAGGGGGAACTTCTTTACTCAGAGAGTGGTAGCGGTGTGGAATGATAGATAGATAGATATAAGATAGATATAATTTATTGCCACACAACCAGGGTCGGTGGAAATTTGGGTTGTCTGCAGCAGTACAATAATAAAAACACACAATAAAAATGTAACACAAACATCCACCACAGCATTCATCACTGTGGTGGAAGGCACAAAAATGTGGCCAGTCCTCTATTTCCCCCCCGTGTACAGGACCAGAGTCCAGAGTCAGTCCAGGATCGGCTCTTCCTCACCGGAGAACGTGGCTTTAAGATGGTGTAGGCCGCAGGCCGGCGGTCGAGATTTAAAGTCTCCGCTGCAGCCAGAAGCACCGTAGACTGCAGGGCCGGCGGTCGAAGCTCCCCTCCAGGGGTGATGGTAAGTCCATGCCGGGCCTGCGGTAGAAGTTGACCGCGGGCCGGCAGTGGTGGCTTATTCTTCCCCCGGGTCCCCCACGAGGGATCCCGGGCTGTAGACGCCGCACCAGCTGGAGCTCTGCAGACCGCGACTTCAGGCTGCCGGCTGCCCCGGGCCAGCGAAACGGAGCGCTCCCCTCCAGCGAGCCCCAGCGAGGGTTCACCCGCTCCACGCCGAGAGTCCACGCTGCGCCCGCCGCTGAAGCCCCGGGCGTGTCTCCGGGAAAGGCCGCGCCGATCTTTGATGTTAGGCCACGGGGGAGGCGACCTGGAAAAAGTCGCCTCTCCATGGAGGAGGCGACCGAAGCGGTTTCCCCCTTACCCCCCCACACCACCCCCCACACAAAACACACGAAGGAACATTAAATACATACTTTAAAACATACTAAAAAATTAAAAAAAGTTGAAAAAACTGATGCGCTGCTGACATGGCTGCACACAGAGGAGCGCCCCCTACTGAATGAGCTTCCAGTGGAAGTGGTGGAGGCAGGTTCGTTGGTATAATTTAAAAATAAATTGGATAGGTATATGGATGAGAAGGGAATGGAGGGTTATGGTATGAGTGCAGGCAGGTGGGACTAAGGGAAAATAATTGTTCGGCACGGACTTGTAGGGCCGAGATGGCCTGTTTCCGTGCTGTAATTGTTATATGGTTATATTGTCAATGCCTAACTGCTAGATATGAGTTCAATCCTTTTGAAATGGTATCAGCCGGATGAAAATTAACTTAATTGTATGTGATGTTGAATCGTGGCTTTATTTTCAATTACGAACATGAAACCATGATGTATATTTCAGCAACCAGGCCCTGGATATGCGTGCTTAGATAGTAGAGGTTTGTAGATGTTCCAAGGTCTAATCTAATGTGGGGACATACAGCATGGAAATAGGCCTTTCAGCCCAATTTACCCACACCAACCAACATATCCCATCCACACTAGTCCAACCTACCTGCATTTGGCCCATATCCCTCTAAATCTGTCCTATCCATGTATCTGTTTACTTATTTCTTAAACATTACAACAGTCCCTGTCTTAACTACCTTCTCTGGCAGCTCGTTCCACACACCTACCACTCTTTGTGTGAAAAAGGTACCCCTCAGGTTCCTATTCTTTCTCACCATCTTTCCCCTCTCACCATAAACCTACGTTCTTGACTTTTTGATTCCCCAACCCTGAGTAAAATTCTGCTGGGTAGTCGATCCTGACTACGGGTGCTGTCTGTACGGAGTTTGTACGTTCTCCCGGTGACCTGCGCGGATTTTCTCCGAGATCTTCCGTTTCCTCCCACACTCCAAAGATCAAGTCAAGTCAAGTTTATTCGTCACCTCCACATACGAGATGTGCAGTGAAATGAAAAGTGGCAATGCTCGCGGACTTTGTACAAAAAGACTACAAAACAGAATGGAACATAGAAAATAGGTGCAGGAGGAGGCCATTCGGCCCTTCGAGCCAGCACCGCCATTCATTGTGATCATGGCTGATCGTCCACTATCAATAGCCCGTGCCTGCCTTCTCCCCATATCCCTTGAATGGTGAAATGCGTAATAAAAGTATTGTATTTGAATGCACGAAGTGTGAGAAGTAAAGTAGATGAGATTGAGGCTCAGTTAGAGGTAGCTAGATATGACATTGTGGGGATTACCGAGACGTGGCTGCAGGGGGATCAGGCCTGGGAACTTAATATTCAGGGTTATACATCCTATAGAAAGGACAGGCAGGTGGGCAGAGGGGAGGGGGGGGGGGGGGGTAGCTCTGCTGGTGAGGGATGGAATTCAGTCCCTTGCGAGGGAAGACATAGGACCTGACGAAGTAGAGTCACTGTGGATTGAGGAATTGCAAAGGCAAGAAGACACTAATTGGTTTTATCTACAGACCCCCAAATAGTAGCCCGGATGTAGGGTGTAAGTTGCAGCAGGAATTAAAACTGGCATGTAAAAAAGGTAATGTCACTGTAGTGATGGGGGATTTCAATATGCAGGTAGACTGGAAAAATCAGGTTGGTTCAGGACCCCAAGATAGAGAAGGTAGACCTCACTATCTCCATCGCAGGTGATAAACTTCTGACCGACATCCACTATAAACCCACCGACTCCCATGGCTATCTAGACTACACTTCTTCCCACCCTGCTTCCTGTAAGGACTCCATCCCCTACTCCCAATTACTCCGTCTACGCCGCATCTGCTCCCAGAATGAGGTGTTCCACACCAGGGCATCGGAAATGTCCTCATTCTTCAGGGAACAGGGGTTTCCCCTCCCCTACTATAGATGAGGCTCTCACCAGGGTCTCTTCAATACCCCGCAACACTGCTCTCTCTCCCCATCCCCCCA